>NC_058086.1:92840313-93140313 GCF_014858855.1 Bufo gargarizans | reverse complement strand
CAGTGTGAAACGCCGCCCACTGTGGGGACTGCTCTAGTGTTGGCCCACAAGCTCAAAGTGGAAAATGCGGCTTATTACGCCATTGAATTAACAACTCCGCCAACCTAGTTGCCCTAAGTAGCACATGGCAGTTGATAGACATCTGCCCACGTCCAGCTATTGACTGGTATGAAGCAAACCATGCGTCCACAATATCAATCGTGGGCGCATGTACACAGTCACTGTGGTGTGAGCACAAATCAACTCCACTAATACACTGTGTAAATCAGACTTGCCACCTCTAACTGCACGTGTCCCACTAACTCAAAATGGTGAATGCGACTTTTGTGGCATAAAAATTGGGCTTGTCAGCTGGCCTAGTAACAAATTCATCAGACTTATTGTCCTAAAAGCTAAGTGGTCATTGATAAACATCTGCCCACATCCTGCTGCTGACTGGTAAAAAAGTAAATCATGCGTCCACAATGTCATCAATGGGCGCATGTGTACAGTCACAGTGGTGTAAGCAAGAATCAGCTTCACAAAATTGCTGTCTACATATAACTTGCCCCCACTAATTGCTCTATGTGTTTCGCCATGAAATGGCTCTTCAGGAACAATGAATTTACGGGGTGCAGACACACAACATGAACGCCGACCGCCTCGGGGCAACAGCGCTTGAATGGCCGTACGTTGTCGCCGGAACGCATGGGTTATAAGGAAAAGGCTCTTCCCCTACTAGGGATCGAGCCAGCCAATAGCAAAGTAGGGGGCACGGCGAGCCACAGTTTAGCCCCGCCTCTCCTGCCGGCCCACCCAATGGAGCGAACACACCAAGAGTGTCAAAACACTCCTACATCTTTCTAGGGAGCAAATTACGATTTTATGAACATAATACTGCAGCATGGCATCAGGGGAGGACACAGCAAAGTTAACATGCTATTAGAGTAGTAAACTATGCCATGTCAATGTGTTGAGATATGATGGTACGGAACACAATGCTGGCGATCGCTTATGAAGTTAAAGACATAGACAAGAGGCGTATATAGTGCTGGTAAATTCATTGCCCAAAAGGATAGTATTGCACGCCACACACCCCCCACATCGAAATGTACCTTGGTACTCAACCAAGTGGTACTTGCAGGAGGTTGCAAGAACCTGTGCACCAAACGCTCTCTAAGGTTACGCCCCCAACGATACGTAATCGCCAGTTTATCCTCAATGAGATGCCTCACATCTGGGTTAGATTTCAGGATACCCCGAAACTGCGTGAGAACTTCTCTTACTGTCTAATGTGCCTCATCATAAGTCGCAATAATGTGAATCTTTTCATTATCAGATGGTTCTGATTTGGGTACTAGCAGTGTGTTCCAATCAGTGCCTAGGGAATGCTGGTATGCCCCAGCTAGTACATGTTGCAGATACCCTCTCCTCTTGAATCCATTCCGTAGGTCTTTTGACGCATGACGGTAATCAGTCACCCTGGAACAATTTTGGCGTAACCTAAGGTATTGTCTTTTAGGGATACCTCTTTTTAGGGGCATAGGGTGGCAGGAGACTGTTGGTGGCTGTCTCCTTGCGGAATAGTCGGGTCCACACATTGCCCTTTTGATCCTTTAAGATAGTTAAATCTAAAAAGGTGATCAGATATTTATGAATTTCGGATGTAAAGAACAAACCTAATTCATTTTTATTGCGGTCCTCCACAAAATTACTGAAATACGATTTACTACCTGACCATAGAATGAGGACATCATCGATGTAACGTAACCAGAGACTGATGTAATCTGAGGGTGTTTAGGGAACAGGAATCAAAATTCGGTCTCATTAATCAACTTGTCACGCGCTATCATTAATATCCCTTTAAGTTTAACCTGGAGGATATACAGTCATGTGAAAAAATTAGGACACCCTTTGAAAGCATGTGGTTTTTTGTAACATTTTTAATAAAAGGTTATTTCATCTCCGTTTCAACAATACAGAGAGATTAAAGTAATCCAACTAAACAAAGAAAACTGAAGAAAAGTCTTTTCAAGATCTTCTGTAAATGTCATTCTACAAAAATGCCTATTCTAACTGAGGAAAAAGATAGGACACCCTTGCCCCTAATAGCGAGTGTTACCTCCTTTGGCTGAAATAACTGCAGTGAGACGGTTCTTGTAGCCATCTACCAGTCTTCGACATCGGTCTGAGGAAATTTTACCCCACTCCTCAATGCAGAACTTTTTCAGCTGTGAGATGTTTGAGGGGTTTCTTGCACGTACAGCCCTTTTCAAGTCACCCCACAGCATCTCAATGGGATTCAAATCTGGACTTTGACTTGGCCATTCCAGGACTCTCCATTTCTTCTTTTTCAGCCAATCTTTGGTTGATTTACTAGTATGTTTTGGGTCATTGTCATGTTGCATGGTCCAGTTCCGCTTCAGCTTTAATTTTCTAACTGATGGTCTCACATGTTCTTCAAGCACCTTCTGATACACAGTAGAATTCATCGTGGATTCTATGATGGTGAGCTGACCAGGTCCTGCTGCAGCAAAGCAGCCCCAAACCATGACACTTCCACCTCCATGCTTCACAGTTGGTATGAGGTTCTTTTCTTGGAATGCTGTGTTTGGTTTACGCCAAACATGTCCTCTGCTGTTGTGTCCAAATAATTCAATTTTGGACTCATCTGTCCAAAGAACATTATTCCAGAAGTCCTGGTCTTTGTCAACTTTATCTCTGGCAAATGTCAGTCTGGCCTCGATGTTTCTCTTGGAAAGCAAAGGTTTCCTCCTTGCACACCTCCCATGCAAGTTAAACTTGTACAGTCTCTTTCTGATTGTAGAGGCATGTACTTCTACATCAACAGTAGCCAGAGCCTGCTGTAGTTCTCGAGATGACACTTTAGGGTTTTTGGAGACCTCTTTTAGCATCTTGCGGTCTGCTCTTGGGGTGAACTTGCTGGGGCGACCAGTCCTGGGCATGTTGGCAGTTGTTTTGAAAGCCCTCCACTTGTAGACTATCTTCCGGACAGTGGAATGGCTGATTTCAAAATCTTTTGAGATCTTTTTAAATCCCTTCCCAGACTCATAGGCTGCTACAATCTTTTTTCTGAAGTCCTCTGACAGCTCTTTTGCTCTCACCATGGTGCTCACTCTCACTTCAACAGTCAGGAGCACACCAAACTAAATGTCTGAGGTTTAAATAGGGCAAGCCTCATTCAACATGCAGAGTAACGATCTACTAATTATGTGCACCTGGTGTGATATACCTGTGTGAGATCTGAGCCAATTTAAGAGGGAATACATGTGAGGGTGTCCTATCTTTTTCCTCAGTTAGAATAGGCATTTTTGTAGAATGACATTTACAGAAGATCTTGAAAAGACTTTTCTTCAGTTTTCTTTGTTTAGTTGGATTACTTTAATCTCTCTGTATTGTTGAAACGGAGATGAAATAACCTTTTATTAAAAATGTTACAAAAAACCACATGCTTTCAAAGGGTGTCCTAATTTTTTCACATGACTGTAGCACTGTTCATCTTTAAGGATATTGAGAGACACAGTTTTATATTGTTCATAATTTATAATGACGATATTCCCTCCCTTGTCAGAAGGTTTGATGACAATGGAGGGGTCACGATCTAGGGAGAGTAACGCATCCATCTCCCCCTTAGTGAGATTAAGGGTGCCCCTCCTATAATTCTCCAGTGACCTGAGCTGATCAGTCAGCACATTCAGGAATATCTCCAGGGGTGTGCCACCCCCCAACGGCAGGTTCTTGGTAAATGGAATTTTGAGATCAGTGAAGGAACCGTCACCAAGGCCACTTCCCCCTCTTCCAATAAATCCGCCAACAGGCGCACATCTGATAATTCCTGAATGTCGATTCCTAGTTCAGAGCATTGCTGCCTGTCATGTGTGGCAAAAATGTTTTTTCCACTTTAATTTCCTTATAAACAGGGTCAGATCTTTTACCCAATCAAAAGTGCCTTCCCTGTGTTCGTCCTTATGTTTGTACCACCCCTCTTTTTGCATTACATCGCTAGTCTTTGACACCCTGAGAATTGATTTATACGCCTCTTGTCTACGTCTGTAACTTCATAAGCGATCGCCAGCATTGTGTTCCATACCATCATATCTCAACACATTGACATTGCATAGTTTACTACTCTAATAGCATATTAACTTTGTTGTGTCCTGCCCTGATGCCATGCTGCAGTATTATGTTCGTAACAAACCGCCATTTGTTCCCTAGAAAGATGTAGGAGTGTTTTGACACTCTTGGTGTGTTCGCTCCATCGGGTGGGCCAGCAGGAGAGGCGGGGCTGAACTGTGGCTCGCCATGCCCCCTACTTTGCTATTGTCCGGCTTGATCCCTAGTAGGGGAGGGGCCTTTTCCTTATAACCCATGCGCTCCGGCGGCCACAAACGACCATTCTAGCGCTGTTGCCGTCGCCTCAGGACGCAAGGCGGTCAGCGTTCATGTTGTGTGTCTGCACCCCGTAAATGCATTGTTCCTGAAGAGCCATTTCATGGCGGAACTGCATAGAGCAATTAGTGGGGGCAAGTTGTATGTAGACAGCAATTTTGTGAAGCTGATTCGTGCTTACACCACTGTGACTGTACACATGCGCCCATTGATGACATTGTGGACGCATGATTTACCAGTCAGCAGCAGGATGTGGGCAGATGTTTATCAACGACCACATAGCATTTAGGACAATAAGTCTGATGAATTTGTTACTAGGCCAGCTGACAAGCCCAATTTTTATGCCACAAAAGCAGCAGTCACCATTTTGAGTTAGTGGGACACGTGCAGTTAGTGGTGGCAAGTCTGATTTACACAGCGGATTAGTAGAGTTGATTCGTGCTCACACCACAGTGACTGTGTACATGCGTCCACGAGTTATATTGTGGATACATGGTTTGCTTCATACCAGTCAATAGCTGGATGTTGGCAGATGTCTATCAACTGCCCCGTGCTACTTGGGGCAACTAGGTTGGCGGAGTTATTAATTCAATGGCATAATAAGCCGCATTTTCCACTTTGAGCTAGTCAGCCAATATTAGAGCAGTCCCCACAGTGGGCGGCATTTTACACTGGGGTGAGATTACCCCTGTATGTACTAATTGACCATCAGACTCCCTGCTCACTAGTCAACCTTTTTGGGGTGTATATAGTTGATTCGTGCCCATACGTTAGCGACTGCATACACTAACTTATAAGCGCCACAACAGTTCAGTGTATCATTTTTAGATCATTTGGCGTAACACCGTATGGGCGTATAAGGGTGTTAATTTAGGTAGAGTTTCTTTTGTTCCTTCCCATCAATCATTTTAAGATAGTTCACAATAAATGTTGTCTTATCCTTTGTACAATGTTCCTTCAGTCAGTGATTAATTGTTTGATAGTGGAAGGTAAACTACGCTGATCTTATCGATAAATAAGCCTATATTAGGTGTATTTCTTGCCCATATTGCTGTGCAAAGGTCATTTGCACTGCAATTTGCAACTCAGGCCAGGTCTAAAAAAGTAGGTGTGGTATGGCCGGGGGAGGGGACAGGCTGGCAGGCCCGTCTCAGTCATCATTTTCTGTGCCCTTTTTTGGCATAGAAAATGGTCTAAATGTAAGCCAACAAGGAAGCTGTCTTACATTTAGACTGGCTCTGAATGCGCTGAAGTTATGTAGAGGCCGCCGCCTCTTCATAACTCAACAGATCCCTCACCAGATATAGGTCTTAAAAAATTACCCCCTAAGTCCTTTGGCTAACACTTCTAGTTGAGAGTCAGATAATTCATATGTGGATGAATTAACATTGTTTGGTCTCAATATTCTTAATTGCTTGGGGATTTTCCCTAAGATATCTCCCACCTTTTCCTCCTATGGTTTCTCCTAGCCCTGCATAATTTTTGGAAGAACCAGCTTTGTACTTATTTTTATCAATATGTGAAGGTGAGTTTCCAAATCTGAAGAATCTGAATAACCTTCTGGGGTTTCAAACTCCATAGAGCTAAAACTAACATTGTGATTATGTTCTTTAAAATGTCCATACTTATACTTCTTCAGGATCGTTTTTAAGGTGTTAATTATAAATGTAAAAATGTATTTGAATTATTTTTCTTGGCCGTGTTTATACTCTACAACACTAGTTGCTTTAGTACTTACTATATGCGGAGAGTGATGCATCTGTTTCTATTTCATACCGGATTCACTATGTATAGTATTTATGGGTTGGTAAAGAAGACTTTTGGATAATGACAATTGAAAGCTTCTTTCCAAAGGGCATACATTTAAAAACTGATTTGATGAATGATATAATTTATTGACTCTGTTAGCACTCTGCATTACAGCACTAGTTGTTTTAGTACTCAGGTAGACAATAATGCATCTGATTCTATTTCATAATAAGTATGTATCTAAGGTTTGGCAAAGAAGACTTTTGGATAATAACATTTGAAAGCCACTTTCCAAATGGCTTGAATTTAAAACAGATTTGACTTAAAGAGGACCGGTCGCCTCTCCAGAAATGCCTGTTGTAGTAACTACTTGCATTCACTGTGTAATACCAATTCTGGAGATATCCTCCTGTCATGCCCTATGTCTCGTGTTTATAAAACTATTGTATTGCTGTTATTGTGTCTGCTATTTCCCTGCCATCTCCCTGTAGGCAGGCTCTTATGTATTTAGCATTTCAGTTCCTCATACCGTTATTTTAAATATATGCTTTGTAAAGTCCATATGTTATGTTGAACTTAAATATTCCTTTTTATATGCATTTTTTTTTCATTATTACAAGGATTAAGCCTGGAATAAACCAGATTTTAATTCAAGACAGGAGACTCCATTATGCATTATCTTTCTTTTTTACTCCCAGCAGCAAAATAGTTAACAATGTAAACATAGAACATTTTTTATAAAATATGTAAATGAGCCTCTAGGACTATCCAATGAACAGCCAACAAAGGTTATATAAGGTTTAGCCCCACATAAAAACGTCCTTCTTTCTTGCTGCTCCCAGAAAGATATGTATTGAAGTTCTTTTGTCATATAAATATAATTATATAGATTATTTTATATACTTATTATAAATATTTCTATTATTGATTATTTATTCTTCTATATGGTTGTGGACAACGTATGTTGCCACTTGTTTTGTGGTTTTACCAAAATGCTATGCTGCATGTGATTATTTTTCATAAAAATTTGGGTACACTCACATATTAATGTGTTTTCTCCTGCATTCAGTTCCCCCTGATTAGAGTTATTGCCTGCTTTGCATTTGCACCACTATTTTCCTCTATGCTGACTTACCTGTAGTAGTCCTGTCACTGTTTACTTTCACTTTACCTCAGCACCAGATCCCCAGTGCGCATGTGCAGCTGGTCATCAGCCTTGCCCGCCCTTTTCTCCTCATTCAGAGATAGCATCTGTTGCTGGTTTCGTCTCAGAAGAAAACTGCTAGCTAATTTCATTCCTTATCCTCTGCTTAGTGATAGTTTTGATAATATCCTTTACATATACTGTTCTTCATTACAATTTCTTTATATTGGTGTATATGGTGATATTTTACAATCCCTTACAATTTCAGCATTTTTCCTTAATTGGTTATATATAAATTATCAGCCAACATGTCCGCTGAAAATCATAAAAATATTCCTGGAACCCCAGGTTCACTTATTGTGGAGGAAGATCTCCTCCAATCCATGGTCAATGAAACAGTTTCTAGATCTGTAAAATGTGCAGTCGACACAGCCATGTCATCATTGCAAAGTATCATTACACAATCTGTGACCATGGCTATGACTAATGCGCAGACCTTGCAAAAACCAAATGACCCTGTTACCCCGTCCGACCAATTCTGGTCTACGGAGGAATCCTCTTCCCGCCTTGCGGATGGTTTTAAGAGGGGTAAATCAGCCTGTAAAAGGCGATTTTCTACCGATCCCACTCCTAAAAAGTTACAAAAAACACAGGATAAATGGGATCAGGAAAAATCTAGAGCTTTTTCAAAAAGCACAGTTACCGCTGCTAAAGCAGTTAATATTGCACCCTCTGCCCCTGAGGTTGAAGTCACAAAGCGGGCATCTAAGGCTTTAAGAGTTAAGCCAGACTCATTTAACTCTTCCCCTCCTGAATCCTCTAATGAAGATGATAATTCTAGTGATATAATATCTCTATATGAAGACATTTCTGATGAGGAGGAGACAAACCTGGAAGAAGGAAATCTTTCTTCATCCGTTATTTTGGATGGATCAGGGGTACCTTTCTTTGACCCTGGAATGATTAAGCATCCCAGGTCAGGAGAATGGGTACCATTACCCCAGGTGTCTAAATTTGTGTCTTCTTGGCTCAAAAAGCCACTAGAAAATTCAGCAAGAAACAAACTACGAGCTGAATGCCCTAGACCCACTCTCCCACATAAAATTTCAGATACGCCTGAAATTGATCCAGCTTTGGTAAAATATTTGTCAAAATCAGGGAAAAATCCCAAAAAAGGAGTAGATCGTTCCTTTAGGACGATCCAAGATAGATTACTAGACATGGTCGGTCCTTTGACAAAAATATTAGATTTGACTGAACAGGCTTCCACTTCAGACAAACCTGTGGATTTATCGGTCCTAAAAGGATGGTCACAAAGGGCAATATGTCTATTAGGTAATACAAATGCGACCATATGCACTGAAAGAAAGAGTTCTATTCTTATGAGGTTAGATCCACAATTGACGCACCTTGCCACGGTGCATAATGACCCGGATAATAATCCATCCTCCGATGGGTTACTCTTCGGTGATTATTTTGTTAAAGATATTAACAAGTATGTGGGGCTATTTTCATCACTTGATAAGGCCCAGAATTCTTTAAAAAGAGTCTTCCAAGGGCGTGTTTTTGGAAGGGCTGGGAGACGAAAGGGCCGGTTTCCCAGCCGAGGATCCCACGACAGACAATTCTTTAAAGGCCCCTCCCCACAACAAGAATATACTAATTACCCATCCACCTCCTACAATACCACTCCATTCTTCCCTACAAGAGGAAGACCATGGCGTGCGAGAGGAAATAGAGGATTCCCGAGATCAAGACCCTCTGCAGGTAAGAAATCTCTTTCCATTTTCTTCCCACATTCCCTTAGGAGGTCGGATAAAACATTTTATCCACGTCTGGGCTATGATTTCAACAGACGCATGGATATTAAACACCGTAAGAGGCTACCAAATAGACTTTGGCTACAAACCAATTCAAACTCAGTTACCACATCCGATCACATTTTCCCAGACAGATCAAAATCTGATACATTTAGAAATCAAGGAACTATGTTCCAAAGGCGCTTTAATAAAAATACCTGTACAATCTCCGGGTTTTTTGAGCAATCTCTTCTTAGTGAAAAAGAGGGATGGAGGTCACAGACCTGTAATCAATCTGAAAACCCTCAACAATTATGTCGTCTACAGACATTTCAAAATGGAGGGTATCCATTTACTGAGAGACCTACTCCTACAAGAAGATTGGCTCGCAAAAATAGATCTGAAAGACGCCTATCTCACGGTGCCTATGCATCCGATGTCTCAACCTTACCTCCAGTTTCTATGGAAGGGTCACAAATATCAATTCACCAGCCTACCATTCGGATTGGCTTCAGCTCCTTGGTGTTTCACAAAACTATTAAAACCAGTGGTGGCAATCCTTCGGACAAGAGGTGTACGCCTCATCATTTATTTAGACGATATTCTTATCATGGCTCAATCTCTTTCAATAATTCACCTTCATATCCATTGGGCACTAACTCTTTTGACCAATTTGGGATTTCTAGTCAACTACGAAAAATCCAAATTAATTCCATCAAAACAGGTGGAATTTTTGGGCTTCCTGGTAGATACTCAATCTGCTACTCTGAGTCTTCCATCCAGGAAATTGAAGACTATCAGGAAAGAAATCCGATCTGTCCTCAACAAGAATTTAGTATCTCTGAGGACAATAGCACGGATTGTAGGCCTACTCTCAGCCTCAATCCAAGCAATTTTTCCTGCTCCCTTACATTACAGGGCTCTCCAACGTTTAAAAACACAACATTTAAGGGAAGGATTAGGTTACTCGGACGAAGTAATCCTAACCCCGGACACCAGGGAGGAGTTAATTTGGTGGCTACAACATATCCAAGACTGGAATGGGAAAACTATATTCAATTCTGTCCCAGATATAGTTATCGAGTCGGACGCCAGTCTACTGGGTTGGGGTGCTCGGTGTGGCTCCCTTTCCACAGGAGGGAAATGGTCCGAAAAAGAGTCTTCCCTTCATATCAACTGTTTAGAACTTTTGGCAGGCTCTTTTGCCCTCAAGAGTTTTACAAAACAAATATCCAATTGTTGTGTCCTTCTTCGGATGGACAATATAGCGGCGGTACAATACATCAACCGCTTGGGAGGAACCAGATCAGAGACGTTAGCCAACATTGCCAAAACTTTTTGGCATTTCTGCCTAGACAAACATATCACTCTGAAGGCAGAATACCTTCCGGGCTTATCCAATACCATTGCAGATTGGAATTCCCGATTTCTCACAGATTCCAGCGATTGGAGATTAGATCCCAACATCTTTCATCAGATCGATTCACTTTGGGGTCCAATGTACCTGGATCTTTTTGCCTCTCGACTCAATCGTCAACTTCCTCGTTTTTTCAGTTGGCGCCCGGATCCGGAATCGTTAGGAACCGACGCTCTATCTCAGATATGGCCCGAAAAGAGGTTATATGCTTTCCCTCCTTTCAATCTCATTCCGAGGATTCTTCTTCTAACCATGTCACAACAATCAACTCTGGTTCTGATAACCCCACTATGGACAACTCAAACATGGTTTCCCCAGATACTGGCAATGACGATAGATTACCCACGCATCCTTCCCATTCATTCCTCGATCCTTCTAAATCCAGCAGGACAACAACATCCGTTAATTCTATCGAACCATCTATCCTTAGTAGCCTGGTTAATTTCCGGTCGTCAGGAATTGATTTTGAAATTTCACGATCAGCTAACGACATTCTTTCTGACGCCTGGGCTCCAGGCACCCGATCTTCTTACAGTTCAGCCTGGAAGATTTGGTCTAATTGGTGCAGTCAACGGTCATTGGATCCCGTATGTGCACCTTTAAATCAGATTATAAATTTCCTGTCTGATTCTTTTGACGCAGGAAAAGCATATAGAACGATTAACGTTTACCGATCGGCCATTTCCTTTTATCATTCCCCTATCCAAACTCTACCAGTAGGCAAACACCCTTTAGTTTGCAAACTCATGAAGGGTATTAGATTTCGAAGACCTCCCATGCCCAAATATAATTCTACTTGGGACGTAAATTTGGTTTTCAATTTGTTCCTAAATTGGGAGGATAATGATCTTCTTCCGTTGAAATTGTTGTCATTTAAACTAACCATGTTATTATGCCTTATTTCATTTAAACGAGTATCAGATGTCAAATCTTTGGATATATCCCATAGACAGTTTCTACCACAAGGCGTCCAATTCTCTATTGTACGTCGTACAAAAACCAATATCTCATCGGTTTTCTACCCTGCGTTCCCTTTACAAGAAAAACTTTGTGTAGTTAGGTGTTTACAATCCTATGAACTAAAAACCTTACCACTCAGGAATCCATCGGTATCTCAACTCCTTATTTCTTATTGCAAACCTCACTTACCAGTGTCATGCAGCAACCCTGGCTAGATGGGTATCTCAAACTATGTCTTTAGCTGGAGTTGATACCTCACTCTTTGGAGCACACTCCTCTAGAGGAGCTATGTCTACTAAAGTTAGACAAGCTGGAGGATCTCTATCAGACATCTTAAAAGCAGCTAATTGGTCTTCCGAATCAACTTTTAAAAACTTTTATTTCAGACCTGAAGCACATGTTTCCATGGTATTATTTAATAACCAGTAACAATGTTGTGATATTATGCTTTACATTCATATCTAAAATTAAGCTTTGAACTTGCATAATGGAGTCTCCTGTCTTGAATTAAAATTGAAGATTTTCCTAGTTTCAACGAAGGAAAATATAGATTTTATGAAAGACAGGAGACGAACATTATCCCACCCTTTTGACCCAGCCCTTATTATCTACATTTCTCTTTCCTTTCAGTTTAATACACCGATTATATTCAAGATGGTGCGATTCTTGGTGGATCATCAAATCCAGATTTAATTTCCAACGCCTGTATTTATAATGGATGTTTATCGTACCAAGTTCCAGTTATCCTTCATCACATCATCAAGAAAGAAGGACGTTTTTATGTTGGGCTAAACCTTATATAACCTTTGTTGGCTGTTCATTGGATAGTCCTAGAGGCTCATTTACATATTTTATAAAAAATGTTCTATGTTTACATTGTTAACTATTTTGCTGCTGGGAGTAAAAAAGAAAGATAATGCATAATGTTCGTCTCCTGTCTTTCATAAAATCTATATTTTCCTTCGTTGAAACTAGGAAAATCTTCAATTCTTCATACACTCCTGATCAGTGCAGTGGCTCTCCACCATGTTAGACCCTCGCTACCGGTCCAAAATGGGGGGCCTTTTTTACACTCGCTGAGAGGGAGGACAAACTGAACTACTATCGAGACATCCTATGTAGTCAGTTGGCCGCTGCCTATGTACGCTATCGCCCATCCTCACGCAGGTCTGACTGGGGGGGGGGCCCTCTGCGCACATGTTCCACTGCCATGGCTGCTGAGGGGGATTGAGGGGGCAGGAGCAGTACCAGCTCCATCAGCAGCAACTTAAGTCTATAGTCGCTGATGAGCAGTTTTCTTCACCTGCCTACTGAAGAAACTACTCACCCAGCAACAGCTAGACATAGAGCAGAACCTGAACCAGCAGGTTGAGGCATACTTGGAGTGCACCCTGCCACCCCACATCGAAGATCCCCTGGACTACTGGGCAGCCAAACTCGATTTGTGGGTGCAACTGGCCGAGTTTGACCTGGACAAGCTTTCCTGCCGGGCCAGCAGTGTGGCATCAGAGTGAGTGTTTAGTGCGGTGGTGGCCTTAGTTACCCCATAGAGAACTCGCCTGTCCACCCAAAATGTGCAGAAACTAACCTTTGTGAAGATGAATCAGGCGTGAATCGGACAGGATTTTCAAACACCAGAGCCTGATGCATCAGACTAGATCATCCATGGTGCCACACCTACACCTTGACAAAAGAGACCTGTTTCTTATGGCTACCTGCTTCAGCTACTATTTAGATGCTGCCACCCACCTGATGCCGCACCTGCTGCCAGGTGCTCCTACAGCCACCCGCCATATTCAGATGGTATTTGTATTGCCTCTCACCTCCCCACTATGTCACTGGGCCACTCTGTGGTCTCCTCAGACTGCCGCCACCTCACCACTATGTCTCTGGGCCACTCTGTGGTTTCCTCATGCTGCTGCCACCTCACCACTATGTCACTGTGCCACTCTGTGGTCTCCTTATGCTGCTGCCACCTCACCACTCTGTGGCCTCCTCATGCTGCTGCCACCTCACCACTCTGTGGTCTCCACATGCTGCTGCCACCTCACCACTATGTCACTGGGCCACCCTGTGTTCTCCTCATGCTGCTGCCACCTCACCACTCTATGGTCTCCTTATGCTGCTACCACCTCACGACTCTGTGGTCTCCACATGTTGCTGCCACCTCAACACTATGTCAGTGGGCCACTCTGTGGTCTCTTCATGCTGTTCCCACCCTCCCCACTCCATGACTGGCCCACTATTTTGCCTTTTTGGCCTGGTTCACACCATCATTTATTTGACCCTTCTTCTGATCTGTCAGAAGGAAGAAAAAATGATACGCACAACGGATCCTGTCTATGCTGTAGTTGTAAGGCCTGTATGACATGGTCCCTATTTTGCATCAGAATTGGCTTATGATTTGGTAGCCAAAAGCAGGAGTGGGTACAAAACACAGAAGACCTTCAAATATTCCATTCACGTGTCATCTCTGTTTTGGATCCACTCCTGTTTTTTTGGCTTTAGCAATACTGATGGATTACTGACCAAATGCTGACTGAGTGAAGGCGGATTCTCAACAGACAGGATCCATTTTTTAAGGGTTATTGTTCTGACAGATCAGAGGAACGTCAAAATAATCAGTGACGTCAACGCAAACTTATTGTTGACACCCTCTCCACTCTGTTGGGGGGGTTTAATAGAACAGGTTTTGTAGACATCTATGTGGAATCAGCTGACAATAGTGTAAAAGGAGTGCGCTCTTTAATGCTATAGTAGGATCTTGGGCCTCTACATGGTTCTTTATATCTGATGCTAACATTGACCTGTAAGGCTGAGTTCACACTTGAGTTATTTGGTCAGTTTTGGCCCTGTAATTGACCAACTGAGTGAAGTGTGAAGTGATTCTAAGAGCGATGCTTGTCATCTGCATGTCATACTGACTCATAGTATTGTTTTAACTGCAAAGAAAAAAGGGGGGGTCAGTCAGCACATCCCAAAGCGCAGGGGCACGTTGCTACGGCTGAGAACAATACTGTAAAACAAAACATGCAATGCAACAGCTCTCTGCAAACCAAATAAAGTACAAAATTGCATCATAATTGCAAGTGCTACACTAATAAGTTAGAGATGCTTGGCAAATCATTTTGTACAAAATTATTTGAACCCGTCTGCCGCACGTCAAGGCGATCTCTGTTAGACGGGTTCCTAACACTAAATTCTACCTGTTATGTGCCATGACGGCTACCATATAATTCAGCGAGTGTAGGTTCCACATCCATGCTGGGCCTGCTTTAATTTCTGTCATTTTTGTTTTACTACCACAGCAGACTCTCTTTGCATGTTGCTGCAAGGCATAGTGTTCTACACCACTTTTCAGGCTCTCTGCAGCCAGGAAATCGCTGTTTTTAAACGCGATTCACCACAAATAAATTGAGATCAGATATTTTCGAATATCTCTGCTTCACAGTACTGCAAGAAAAGAGAAAGGAAAGAACTAGAAAGTCCTGAGTCTGCATGCCAGATCATTGGAGTCAATAAGGTATTTTCTTTCTAAGGCTGAAAGAGACTACTGCAGGGACATTGCAAAAAAAATAAAAATTCAACACTTGGACACGGTTTGACTCACCATATCTTAACCCTGTACGCTTCAGCTGGAAATTACCACCCCAGTTGCAAGAATAATTTTGCAAGACTTAGATTCTCCAGAGAAAGAGACTTTGGTGGAATAGAGGGAAGGAATACTACAATCCCCGTCCTGGTCTATATCCATACATTGCTATCTGGGAAGGTTTTCACGGCGACTTAGTTGGAATAGTGTTTTGGTACCGTTGGATGTGCTTCAACTCATATTCTTTTAGTAAAGAAAAACTTGATTATTTCCTATAACTAGCCAGATAACTGACTCCAACACCATTTGCAAGCCACTGCACCTACATTTCCTCCCTTGCACCAAACCCACAACACCAAGGGCACCCCAACTACCATAAGGCAGTAGCCATATCATCAGGATATGCCCCGAGGGAAGAAATGGGCAGCACGGTGGCTCAGTTGTTAGCACTGGTGCCTTGCAGTGCTGGGGTCCTAGGTTCGATTGCGACCAAGGACAACATCTGCATGGAGTTTGTATGTTCTCCCCGTATTTGCGTGGGTTTTCTCCACATACTCTGTTTTCATCCCACACTCCAAAGACATACTGATGGGGAACTTAGATTGTGAGCCCCATTGGGGACAGCTTGATGCTAATGTCTGTAAAGCGCTGTGGAATATGTCAGTTCTATATAAGTGCATAAAATAAAGAAAGGGTGCGCACTCCTATCACTGCCCTGATCCTAGGGAGCATCAGTATGAGGACTGTTACTGTGAATAATTATTGCAGCCAGAGCCACTAACACTTGCATTCTCCACTCCATTCTTCCAGGGCTTGCGGCACAATCGGCAATCTATACATCCTATACTACATAACTTTGGCGCTTCCTCCAGGCCATGCGAAAGACTTAAATCTACACCAGCTCCCTTGCTGGCATAGATTGAAGCCATTTTTCATGCCAAAAACTGACATGGAAAATGATAAATGAGTGCGGCCTGCGGGTTTTGCTGCAAAATGGCGCGCAACAAAATCCATGACTGATATAAACCACTATTGTGGCGTATATATGTTAATAACTGTTCCCCATAATCTTTAGTGCAAGCCAAGAACACATCCACAAAGCCAAGTCTAATGCTAATGGTTCATCAGCTACAAAAAATATGCTATAGGTCTAAAACACACAAGACAAACTAAAATGCTTATAAAGCAAAAGAAAAAAATGTCAGTCTGATAAATAATGTCAAGGCATTAATCAGGAGCATTTTCTGGAACATGGAGTAACACAGCTGGGATTGAGAAAGATTTACTCAGCACATCTCTCACACTTCTTCAATCTGCTTGAGTGACTGTGCTTAGTCGGTAAAACTAAGACACATATATAAACCATTCTCACCGTAAAAAAACTGTAAACATAAAAGTAAAACGTAGTAATGTCTGAGCAGCTAAGAACAAGACTATAAACGTGCTTATTATGTTTATTAGTTCATATTGTGAGCACTAACAACATATCTGTACTAGGTGGTATGGAACCATAATCGCGTAGATTACGAGGTGGGCTATGCACACTCGCTTGCTCCCAGCCACCAGAGAGGCTGATGCTTTTTCCTATAGTGTGCAAGCACAACCACCACTGATAGATTGCAGCGGTGGTCGTAAACCCCTGGAAACAAGCAGTGTATAATGTGATGAAAAATGAGTCTAGCCAGAAAAGGAGGCAATATGGACAATCACAATACATTAGTAGGTGCCTTGTTCTAACTTTCTCTACATGATAAATGGCATTTAATGAAGTGAGACTAGCTTTACATCTACGTATTTCTCTGACGGAACAGCCTGCTGGAATGAAATGGATCTGGCACTGCCAGATGCTAATGGAATATCTGTCGGTCCCTTTAGAGTATAATGGGGTCCGGCAGACATAGCGTTGCCCCCATCATTGTACCCCTCAGATGCCGCGTTCAGACATGATCGCGACATCTGAGTGTAAAATTAACAATAAAAAATTACATTAAACTTACCGCCTCAATTTTCTCGCGACGGGCTGGCCGCCGCCATCTTGCTTGAGGATCTCGGCCAAGATCCTGTGCGGCGCGAGATTACGTCATCACGCCAGCTGTGATGTAATCTCTCACTGCACAGGATTTCGGCCGAGATCTTTAAGCAAGATGGAGGCTGGCGGCCCGTCGCAAGCAAGTGAAAGAGGTAAGTTAGAATTTTTTTGTTTTTTATACTATTTCAGGTTAAATCGATTCGTTGACACGAAGCACGAGGAAATTCGGCTTCTAGGCAAATCGAATTTATCCTGAAATTCGGATCGAATTCCACTTCGTGGGATTCGATTCGCTCATCTCTATTGGCCACTTGAACTAATTTTATTAACACCCTGGAAATGTAATCAGCACCCCTCAGCTCTGGAATACACAAAGGGGTCTGGATTAATATGGAGGATATAATGCGATTTATAACATGCTTTATATAAACCAGACATAACTCATATAGGGCAAGTTATAACAAGTATTTCTTAGTATGATAACAATAGGATGATGGTATAGCATGGCATTCCTACAGCTCTGCTAGTTTGGTGAAGGACATGCTGAGAAACACATGGTAGTTGGGATAATCCTTTAGGCAGTTATCTCGTTTTACTAAGCAGTAATCGTATAACACCACTATTTTCCCTGACATTTCCAAGTACTTTCAGATAACATGCATCTATCAGCATTTCAGATGATATTGACTTCATGTGGCAGTGCTACAGAGTCCTTCACAATGCAGGGCCATTGTCTCGGTCAAAAGCATTATCACGCTGCAGTATTTGTAGGACACTGGAAATATGTCAGCTGTGTTTTCTCTGAAATTCTTTACACACAGGGACAGATTGATAAAGTTCAAACCGACTATAAGACGCGACTCCTCACTCATCAGTGACTCATAACTTTCCTTTTCATCTTGTCAGGAGCTTTCTGCAGTAATTCTCCTTACAAAGTGGAAGCTTATAGAAATCACATTCTTGGAATAGGTGAGATTTTAGGTAATTTATGTTAACTTTGTGGGAGATGAAACTTAAGGGAAAATTGTAAGGACTAATATGTTTTATAGTTGTAGAAGTGCAGAATTCAATATGGAAGTTAACATCAACACCGGAAATACCGCTTCATATTTCTGCCATTCCTCTGTGGAACATCTGGCCATTTATGCAAAGCTACACGGAACATCTGACTATCCATTCAACTTTGTGCTTTAAATTCAGATACAACTTTGTGTATTTCATAACACAACTCAGAGGGAATTGTTTCTCACAGAAGAGACATAGCAGTGTGGACACCCAGGCAATGCTCCATGTGCTGTCTACAGATGTCTGTCTATGGGTTGGTCGGTGGATGTCTGGGTTAGCTCATCACTAGTTGGTAGGTATGAGTAAATTTGCATACTTTGTATTCCCAAGGAGCATTGCCTGAAAATTAGTCTCCATGCACTGTTGTGTCTGTTTAATGAAAGGCAGTACTCCCCTGAGTAGAATCTAAAGCAATGAATCCAGGTAACCAGGACCTTGCTGTGCACTAATAAAGGAGAAGAACCCTGAAAGAGTGCTGTCTACAGATCAATGCATCTTGTTTGACTGGTATGAGCTAATTCGCATCCTTATTTTTCCCCATAGAGCATCACCTGAAAAATGATTGCATACAACACCTCAGTGCAGTGGCGTAACTAGAGTTCCATGGGCCCCAGGTCAAACTTTGCATTGGGGACCCCCACCCCCATTACCCCACCCCCAATTCATTTTTTGCCCCCTCTCTCACTGTATACATTTCATTTTTTGCCCCTATATATTTCATTTTGACCCCTGAGTAATGAATGATTTGCTGCCAGGCTTCCAATTCCCCGCCCTGCTCTCTATGGCACCGCGTCACTCCGTCCTGTGATCCCGCAAGACCCGTGACCTCAGCACCGGGTCTCATCACAGAATGAATTGACAGGGTGTGTGAGTCTGGTGGCGCAGCGCCGGGCAGAGAGGGTATGGGTAGGTATGGGACGGTATGGGTTTTGTTGGGGATGTGAGAAGTAGCGCAGCCGGAAAATTAAGTAGGCCCCGATGGTAACTGGCCATTTAAAGCACTTGTGGGGCTGCGCCCCCCCTCCTACCAGGCCCGGTCACACCCTCTGCGACCGTGATCGTTACACCCCTGCTTCTGTGTCTTTTCAATGTGGAACAGTAGCCTCCTGAGCTGTATTAAGCATCTCTTCCAGCTGCCCTGCTTTCTACTGAAGGGCGTCTCTGATTGGTATGAGTTAACTTGCATGTTTTTTTCCCATAGAGCCTTGCCCAAAAAATATGTTTCTATACAACACTGTGTCTCTTCAATAAAAACAATACTCCCCTGAGCTGCATCGTTGTCATCTCATGGAGGCAAATGACACCACTCTTCCTCCACCATATTGTAATTAAGATAAATAAAAACACTGACAACTTTTTCTTAATGGAATAGAAATGGCCGAAGTGCTTTATTAAGGGTAACCAAGATTAAAACCAATAAATAATTTTATAAATTAATTAATAATTAAAACCATAACCATAACAATAAATACCAATTTAAAACCATCCATATAGACCAAGATCCACTCAGCATCAGCTGAGCGATACAGCCCCTCTAATAAAGCACAGCGACAGATAGCACAAAATTAAAGGAAGGGAGGAAGGGAGGAAGGGAGGAAGGGAGGAAGGGCGCTGTCCAGATCTGCGGCGACTGCCCTGATGTAGCAGCGAACCTGGGAATATAAAGGGGACAAATTTCCCGCCTTGCAGGCAGGGACAAATCACAGAGCTGGAAATCTCCCCCAGCAACAGGGCAGCAACCAATTAGAAGCTCCTCTTCAGTTGCCATACAGAATCTCCAACATAAACAAAACCATCTCCAACCGGATTCTTCTTCTTTGAGGTAAATTTACCTGTAAAATAAGAGCGGGAAAAAGAAAGGGGGAGGGGGCAGAGAACACACACTGCCTAGTAACTGACATAAAATGTGGGGGTCATTGCCCCCATGTGTCCCCCAAGCTAATCGCTCTGGTGGGCCCTCACATTCAGCTAACCAGTAGGGGTCTTTCAGTTTTATGTTATTGCTGGTTACATCAAGATGTTGAAAACCATTGCATATATAGTACTGCTCTAAATTGAGTTTTTTTGTGGGACAAGTTGTACTCTCTAATGGCACTATTTAATATTCTATACATTGCATTCACAAGCTGGAAAAAAATGTAAAACAAAAAAAATTCCTCCCACCATGTTGTATATAAAATAGTCACAGTGGGGAAGAAGCACTTACTTGTAGGGCATTCCTTTTTTTCTAAGTAAAAAATGCTGTCAAAGGAAAACTAATTCTGGGAAAGCAAAAAATATGTTATATCGATGTTATACTGTATCAACTCCTGTTGCAGTATGTCAAAGCTGATATCAAGTGGAACAGAAGGATAAAATGACTGCACATCACATTGTAGCTAGTGTTGAGAGAACTTCTGTTTTCAAGTTCTGCATACAAGGTTCGGGTTATCTAAGAATGCCATTATGGATTCCGCTACCACGGACTATGGTCCGTGGTAGCGGAATCCATAATGGAATTCTTAGATTACCCGAACCTTGTATGCCAAGTTTGAAAAACTAGGTTTGCTTGTCACTTATTATAGCAAAGACAAACTATATTCCCATTTATGTTTGAGTATAATGCGTAAGACCCCTTGGCTATCCTTGAGATAACTTCCCGATAATTGTCTGTTCATCAGTGGAGGAAAGAGCTGCATTTATATGTGGCAATGTTCTCCACTGTATGAGGAGGACTGCCATAACTCCTCATACAGATTCATTGTTTCTGGGAAGCAGAGTGCTGTTGACACAGCACAATCTTCTGCCCAGAATTGATGATTTAGTTGTCTGCATGGAACAATCATTTCACCTGATGAATGAGTGTTTTGCTCATTCATCTGGTGATCTGTGATATCTTTACCGGTACCAATTATCGGGAACGAGAGTTCGTACTAATGTTTGTTCCCAATGATCAGTTCAACAACTGCCTTTGTGTAAACCTGCCATTAGAAGGTACTACTGCCTATTGAAGTTTTGTCAATTCTACAGATCGATAACTTTCAAGTCATATTTTCAGCATCTTAGGCCTCTTTCACACTTGCGTTGTCCGGATCCGGCATGTACTCCACTTGCCGGAATTACACGCCGGATCTGGAAAAACGCAAGTGTACTGAAAGCACTTGAAGACGGATCCGTCTTCAAAATGCTTTCAGTGTTACTATGGCACCCAGGACGCTATTAAAGTCCTGGTTGCCATAGCAGGAGCGGGGAGCGGGGGAGCAGTATACTTACAGTCCGCGCGGCTCCCGGGGCGCTCCAGAGTGACGTCAGAGCGCCCCATGCGCATGGATGACGTGCCATGCGATCACGTGATTCATGCGCCTGGGGCGCCCTGACGTCACTCTGGAGCGCCCCGGGAGCCGCACGGACGGTAAGTATGCTGCTCCCCCGCTCCCCGCTACACTTTACCATGGCTGCCAGGACTTTAGCGTCCCGGCAGCCATGGTAACCATTGAGAAAAAGCTAAACGTCGCATCCGGCAATGCGCCGAAACGACGTTTAGCTTAAGGCCGGATCCGGATCAATGCCTTTCAATGGGCATTCATTCCGGATCCGGCCTTGCGGCAAGTCTTCCGGATTTTTGGCCGGAGCAAAAAGCGCAGCATGCTGCGGTATTTTCTCCGGCCAAAAAACGTTCCGTTCCGGAACTGAAGACATCCTGATGCATCCTGAACGGATTTCTCTCCATTCAGAATGCATTAGGATAAAACTGATCAGAATTCTTCCGGCATAGAGCCCCGACGACGGAACTCTATGCCGGAAGAAAAGAACGCAAGTGTGAAAGAGCCCTAACTGGTGGATTTCTTCCTGGATAACATTGCCCTGTGCTCCTTCCATTTCCAGCCAACCCTGGTTTTGCATTTTTTTTCTGAGTGTTTCATTCTTGTTATAAGCTTGTTGATGAAACTTTTGTCCTATATTACATTGCGTTGTTTGACCATCCGACATATCTACATGGCCTTTAGAGTTTTCAGCCTCCAGTATTGTTCTAAACCCAGCAATCAGAAAGTGATGCTTTACATATAGAGTATAGAATGTTCCTCCTGGGAATAATCAATGTAACCCTGATTGTTAATAAGCTTACTTTTAATCCAAGCCAAGTATGTGTCATTCATTAAATCTATTTCAGATGTTAACAGTAGATTTATCAAGGAAAATGGTTTTCATTGAAAGAAATACACTAGAAGATCTCTGTGTATGAGTTATATTCTTGATGCTTTGCCCATTAGTGAACAATAAGATGTACAGTATCTCCACAAATTCCTTTTCCACTGCTCTCCATAATGGGTAATATGACTTGCACATGTGAAAGAAGAAGTGGAATGTGTCCAAACAAGCTTTAGTTTACAAACTTCTCCAGCATTATACGAATGTCAGTAGTAGACAAAAATGGACTTGGCAAACTGTGGATGCAACAGGACCAGCAGAGGAGGGGATAATACCAAGAATGGTTGCTGTCTTTAGTCCTCAATCTGATGCTCTCCTGGGTTGTGAAGTGATAGGAAGGGCCATAACTTTTTTAGATTTCCATTCACATAGCTGTTTGAGAGATTATTTTTTTGCGGGACCAGTCGTACTTTCTAATGCCACCATTAATTATGGCATACAATGTAGTGAGAAGTAGTTAAAAAAATTCCAAATGGGGTGGAATTGGAAAAAAAAACTCAACTGTTTTATGGGTTTTGTTCCCACAGCATTCTGTATGTGGCAAAACTGACCCATGCCGTTCATTCTCTGGGTCAGTATGATTACAACGATTCCCCATATGTATAGGTTTTTTATGTCTAAATAGTGTTAAAAAAAAATAATTACATCACTCTTTTGTGACCCCCATAACTTTTTTATAGTTATATCTACTAAGCTGCGTGGTTGTTTATTTTTGGCAGGACAATCTGTAGTTTTTATTGATACCATTTTGGAGCCTCTTCAGCAAGGCTGAGTGTATTAAAACCATCCTGATTGGCTGCAGAGGATGGCGGTAAGAAGCCCGGAAGCCCCAAAGTTTTCAACCCTTTAGAGGCTGTGATCTCACTTGGCATTATTGCCGATAGCAAAAGGGTTAAAGCATCACTTTATTGCTATGCAACCACTGAGTGGACCTCGACGTAAGACTAAATTCTGCACCTTTTTTTACAGGTTGTCACAGCAGGGTGTAGTATAGTGGGCATATCCGGGCAATCCCTTTGGGTGAATATTACAGGAGGTGCGACCTTACACCCCCTCAGGACGACTATTCTAGGATTGGACTATCCCATGTATATGTTGCATGAGCCCTTTGTCCCCTGATGAGTTTTTGTGCTATATAAATAAATGAAACGCGTAGGTTCAACATTTTTTCACTCTATCTGAGCACCTTTAATTAGGTTTCTTTAGCACCCTTTTAATCAGATGGTTAGGGGGTCTATCTTTTCACTGTCCTCTGTAACATTACACACTATCAAAATAGATGATTAGGGGGCGACGTGTTTGTGGATTGAATACAACTGGAGCCAAAGTCATCTGTGTGTGAGGACGAGATTTATTTGGTATGGATGCTGGTTTCGTCTACCTTTACCTACACATCCATTTGGGTAAGCGGTGTATATACATTGCAGTATACCTATCCATATACATGTGTCCGACGCGGACTTTGTGATGCTTATTGCTTGATCAATGTGGCCTCATGGTTACAATTTGGGCCATTTGACTTTTTAGATTCATTATTAAAAGTAATATTTTACTACTGCCCTTTTAGATTTTGGTTTTTGCATATGGTGGTAGCCTTGTAGGATGGTATCATTTACCTATGAGTGGCAACAGCTCGTGCGGTGGCTGTATTTATTTATTTTTATATCCGGACAATGTCTACTATGGAGTTTTTGATCTTCTGGTTAAGCAGTTGATCTCCACAATGCTTTTACCCGCGCCTCCTTTCAACACTGGAATGTGTTTAAAGTTATTTTTCTCCACTTTAACTGATGGATAAGCTTTCTTGTGAGCTAGTTATCCTCAGGGCTGTGCTTTGCTGTCTCCGCACACACTACGCCTCACAGACATCCCCTGTCTCTACACTGGATACTCTAACCACTCTCTATGGGGAGGGTGACACCAGCCTCACGAGCAAGTGGTTCGTAAGGCCTAGTAACTGTTAGCTGCTCAATACACAGAAAATGTATAGATACACAATAAATCACATTTTTGATCTTTTAGCTGCATGCATCTAGAAAATGCACTTGAAACCCATTTGCAGTGGAACACACTGCATTGGAGTGGGACACTGCATAGACATCTTATGTCCTTAGACTTTAAAATACTACTACATGCACATCAACACATCAGTCTTGGAATATGACAATAACCGCTGATCAGTAAGGTGTTCGGTGTCAGACCCCCACCCATTAGATATGTATGGCCTATCCTGAGGATACATCATTAATATTCTACTTGTAGAAAAAACCCTTAAGACACCATGTATTGCATAAATATATTAATTTGGATGCCCTTATGTTGAAAAAGCTCTATTCCAGAAATAGCACCACTCATATGCATGGGGCATGCCCCATGGAAAATCTAATAGGGACCCAATCCGAGTATTGCTGTGGAGCTCCATTGTTACCTGTTGTGTTGTTGTGTCCCCTTTTCCTGTGCTGTGACATCCCTTCATTGTTCCTGTCCTGTGACATGACTATGTGCAATATACCTGCTTTGTGATATTGTGTGATCTTTTTTTTTGCCTGTGCCGTAATTTCACTGAGTGCATAGTGACATCATTGTGTGCATGATTTCTGTGTTGTACCATTATTAAATTTAAACATCCCTTTACTATATCATTACTATGTATATTATCTGTATGCAGTGAGATGACTGTATGCATTGTCATTGCTCTGGCATTGCTAGACAACGGGGGGGGGGGGGGGGGTGGAGGAGTTGAGGCTTCACGTGCCTCGGGTCTAACAGTACAGTAAATTGTATATTCCTGAACAATATAAAATGCGGCTAGGGATCAGCGAACCTGGACTTTACAAGTTCGGGTTTGGTGTTCGGATGGTGTAGGAATTCCATTATGGATTCCGTTATAATGCTTGGCCATAGACTTCTATTATGATGGATCAAAATGGAATGCCTCTTAAAGGCTTCGGTTTTGCATTCCGTCCACGAATTACTTTATATTCGTTAACGAAATTCCTACACCACCCAAACACCGAACCTGAACCTGTGAAGTTCAGGTTCACTCATCCCCCATATGTGGCACTTTGGTTTTACTGTGATAGCTGTTCAAATATTGCTATGATGAAATCATCAGGCTTTATTTTACTACATAACCATATTTATTTCTCATATTGGATTTATGTTAATTTCCCATTGTTTTATGTTAATATATTGTACATTTTCAGTTTCACTATTCAATAATCATATTTAGAACTACAAACCGGATTCCAAAAAAGTTGGGACACTATACAAATCGTGAATAAAAACTGAATGCAATGATGTGGAGGTGCCAACTTCTAATATTTTATTCAGAATAGAACATAAATCACGGAACAAAAGTTTAAACTGAGAAAATGTACCATTTTAAGGGAAAAATATGTTGAATCAGAATTTCATGGTGTCAACAAATCCCAAAAGACCAGTTTCTCAAGTTTAGAAATAGGAATGCTCTCCCATTCTTGTCTAATACAGGCCTCTAACTGTTCAATCGTCTTGGGCCTTCTTTGTTGCACCTTCCTCTTTATGATGCGCCAAATGTTCTCTATAGGTGAAAGATCTGGACTGCAGACTGGCCATTTCAGTACCCGGATCCTTCTCCTACACAGCCATGATGTTGTGATTGATGCAGAATGTGGTCTGGCATTATCTTGTTGAAAAATGCAGGGTCTTCCCTGAAAGAGATGACGTCTGGATGGGAGCATATGTTGTTCTAGAACCTGAATATATTTTTCTGCATTGATGGTGCCTTTCCAGACATGCAAGCTGCCCATGCCACACGCACTCATGCAACCCCATACCATCAGAGATGCAGGCTTCTGAACTGAGCGTTGATAACAACTTGGGTTGTCTTTGTCCTCTTTGGTCCGGATGTCATGGCGTCCCAGATTTCCAAAAAGAACTTCGAATCGTGACTCGTCTGACCACAGAACAGTCTTCCATTTTGCCACACTCCATTTTAAATGATCCCTGGCCCAGTGAAAACGCCTGAGCTTGTGGATCTTGCTTAGAAATGGCTTCTTCTTTGCACTGTAGAGTTTCAGCTGGCAACGGCGGATGGCACGGTGGATTGTGTTCACTGACAATGGTTTCTGGAAGTATTCCTGAGCCCATTCTGTGATTTCGTTTACAGTAGCATTCCTGTTTGTGGTGCAGTGTCGTTTAAGGGCCCGGAGATCACGGGCATCCAGTATGGTTTTACGGCCTTGACCCTTACGCACAGAGATTGTTCCAGATTCTCGGAATCTTCGGATGATGTTATGCACAGTTGATGATGATAGATGCAAAGTCTTTGCAATTTTTCGCTGGGTAACACCTTTCTGATATTGCTCCACTATCTTTCTGCGCAACATTGTGGGAATTGGTGATCCTCTACCCATCTTGGCTTCTGAGAGACACTGCCACTCTGAGAAGCTCTTTTTATACCCAATCATGTTGCCAATTGAGCAAATTAGTGTTAATTGGTCTTCCAGTTCTTCGTTATGCTCAAATGTACTTTTTCCAGCCACTTATTGCTACTTGTCCCAACTTTTTGGGGATTTGTTGACACCGTGAAAATTTGAATCAACGTATTTTTCCTTTAAAATGATACATTTACTCGGATTAAACGTTTGATCTGTCATCTACGTTCTATTACAAATAAAATATTGACATTTGCCATCTCCACATCATTGCATTCAGTTTTTATTGACAATTTGTTTAGTGTCCCAACTTTCTGGGAAACCGGTTTGTATACCCAGGCGGTTCTTGTAAGCCTATCACATTTCTTGTGCCTCCCCTTACAATCTCCATGCTTCACCAACAATTTGTCGTACTCCTTCCTGGGGCCAGACTTCTCTTCTCCTTAAGCCTCCCTAGTAATTAATATACTATTTTAAAATCTAGTGTCGTTAAAAGCTGCTGGAATCCTTGCATATGTAATTCTGAACACATTACATAATTGAACATGAATTTTAGGTTAAATTCTCATTAAGCAGCTTGTGTTTTGTGCTTATTTACTTAATAATTTGTGTGCACAGCTGAATAATAGATAATTTGTTCAAGTGACTTTTAATTAAATCCTATAATTGCATGGTAAATCCCAACCAAATGTTCAAGATTTTTGCTGCACCAGGAACAAAACACATCTCATCTATATATTCACATTTCAAACAAAGTAAAGTGGAATATGCCTGCAACACTGTTTACTCTGCCGAATCTACTAACTAAGAAAAGAGTAGGAACAGCTTCGGCGCAATTCTTTTATGATTGCACTAGTTTTATCTAAAAATCATTTTTTTAATTGGTCCTTATTAAAAATGTTCAGCTTAATGTTCAGGGCTTAAAAAATCTGTCTGTTTGCCGAGTATCATTTTGAAGTCCAGTCAGCTGACGGCTCATGTGAAGTCTTATCTCTGATCTCCCGGCCTCATAAATACTCATTTATGCCATATTCTTATCAGTTTGATTAGAGTTTAGCTATAATGAATGTTTATGAGGTCAGGAGATCAAAGACAGATTTTTTAACCCATGTATCTCCAAATCGGCTAAACATTTTTAATAAAGACCAGTTGAAAAATGTATTTGCAGCCAAAAAATGAGTCAAATGTAATCAGAAAAAAATGCCTGAAGGTGTTCTTAGCATTTAAGGACGATGTCTATTTTGGATGTCAGGAAGTGGATTTTTTTTTTATTTCTACATTTCAAACACCAGAACTTATTTTTTCCATTGACAGGCGTATGAGAGCTGTGTGAGAGCTTGTTTTTTGACAGACAAGTTATAGCTTTTATTGGTACAATTTTGGGGTGGATATGATTTTATGATCTTTTTATCGTGTTTGTCGGGAGGTGGAATGAATAAAAACTGTAATTTTGTCATCCCATTCACTGCATAAGATGCCTAACATGATCATTTTATAAATGTGGCGTTAGCAATTATGTGTATTTTTTTATGTTATAACCTAATTATAATTATGTTATAACCTTATAAAGATATTTATAAGTGTAAAAAGTTTTTTTGTTTTGGTAGTGGTAAAGGCCATTGTTAGGTCCCAGACTGCCATGGCAACCACTTGGATGCATTGACCATGGCAAGTGACTGGGATAAGAGTTATCTCCATCTGAGTGGGATGTCTGCTGGGTAAAACAGCCGGCACTCACACATGATGACCCAGGCACAGCTTCTGAGCCAGCATCATCGCTGTGCTATATTAGAATGACAATGAAAGTTAATTACCCTCTCATTGCAATGTACTATTATGTCGCAGAGCTTGAAGGGGTTCAATATTAATGAATTAATCATATATATACTTATATTGCATGCAGTTGAAAATAAACAAAGTTTTAAGGCTCCATTCACATTTGCATCTATAAAAGTATTCTTACTGTCAAAAATACTGGTATTCAGATGGTAGGCTGAAAGACCCTATTACACATCAATGGGATCTATAAGGATGCAGTTGTAATGACTCTATTATAACCAGAGGTCATTAGTGTGAACAGAGCTTTAATATAGATTTTGTAAAATTTACTGCATATCGTACGAGGAATATGAAAGTTGAGTTATAACAAGCAGTACGAAGAATGATAATGACTTAGAGTGAACTTAGAACCTCAAAATGATTAAAAGGTGGGTTAAAACTGTCTGTTTAACACTTGTCTCATGTCTTTGTATAACACACACAACATTTTTTGTCTCCCATTTATTCAGAGAAAAAAATGCCATGACCAGATGTTTTATTTTGACCAATTTTTTGTGGTGGCATTTTAAGAAAGTTTCCTAGCAATTTTTGAGTATCTTGGTATTGTTCTATCAAATCACAGCATGCTCTCGGTGTAGCGTTTTTTCAGGTGTTTTCCCACAAAATTTTCGATAAGAAAACAAATTCTGAAAAAATGCAAGCAAACCATTCTGTGACTAAAAAACCTCAACCCCCACAAAAATCTTGCATAACATGCATACATTTCATGCATGCTGTACGGCAGCATAATTGGGAAAAAGTCTTCAAATCTCTAATAGGCTGGGTTTTCACATTCAGTTTTTTTTATGCACTCTTTGAAGAGAAAAGCAGTAGTGGAATAAAAAAGGACTATGTTGTTCATTTATACAGATCCTGAATACAGATGATAAGATCTTCAGCTGAATCTCTGTAGGAATGGAGTTCATCAGTAGTCATGTACAGGGAGGAGGATGAAGATGTGGCTAATGAGCCGCTCTTGTATGCAGTCTCCATTACCACAGTGTGTCCTGTCCGTCCTCTCTGTACTTCATGTCTCCTCATGAACTAAATTCTCCAGAGATTCAGCTAAAGTTCTTAGCACCTGTATTCAGGATCATAATCCCTAATAAGAAGAGAGGATGAGGCAGCTGTTTAGCTCAGTGTTGTGAAGTAATTTGTCCTGCTGTGTGACTAGGACAGGTTTTGTGTGCACTAATAGGACAGCAGCCATTTTATTTCTCCTAATGATTCCTTCCTAGAGAAAACAAGCCATTGTAACTAATGAAAGGTATTTGGGAATATATTTATAATAAAGTAATTTTTAAGTATTTTCATTTTTTTTTATTCCTGGAAAAACTCTTTAAACTCCAAAAACTGCATAAAAAAAACTTGAATGTAGAAACACTTAGCATTTTTAAACAGAAAATTAGGTTATCCCCCCTCCCCCACTTCTTCTGTATACAAACCGGATTCCAAAAAAGTTGGGACACTAAACAAATTGTGAATAAAAACTGAATGCAATGATGTGGAGATGGCAAATGTCAATATTTTATTTGTAATAGAACGTAGATGACAGATCAAACGTTTAATCCGAGTAAATGTATCATTTTAAAGGAAAAATACGTTCATTCAAATTTTCACGGTGTCAGCAAATCCCAAAAAAGTTGGGACAAGTAGCAATAAGAGGCTGGAAAAAGTACATTTGAGCATAACGAAGAACTGGAAGACCAATTAACACTAATTAGGTCAATTGGCAACATGATTGGGTATAAAAAGAGCTTTTCAGAGTGGCAGTGTCTCTCAGAAGCCAAGATGGGTAGAGGATCACCAATTCCCACAATGTTGCGCAGAAAGATAGTGGAGCAATATCAGAAAGGTGTTACCCAGCGAAAAATTGCAAAGACTTTGCATCTATCATCATCAACTGTGCATAACATCATCCGAAGATTCAGAGAATCTGGAACAATCTCTGTGCGTAAGGGTCAAGGCCGTAAAACCATACTGGATGCCCGTGATCTCCTGGCCCTTAAACGACACTGCACCACAAACAGGAATGCTACTGTAAACGAAATCACAGAATGGGCTCAGGAATACTTCCAGAAACCATTGTCAGTGAACACAATCCACCGTGCCATCCGCCGTTGCCAGCTGAAACTCTACAGTGCAAAGAAGAAGCCATTTCTAAGCAAGATCCACAAGCTAAGGCGTTTTCACTGGGCCAGGGATCATTTAAAATGGAGTGTGGCGACGAGTCACGATTCGAAGTTCTTTTTGGAAATCTGGGACGCCATGTCATCCGGACCAAAGAGGACAAGGACAACCCAAGTTGTTATCAACGCTCAGTTCAGAAGCCTGCATCTCTGATGGTATGGGGTTGCATGAGTGTGTGTGGCATGGGCAGCTTGCATGTCTGGAAAGGCACCATCAATGCAGAAAAATATATTCAGGTTCTAGAACAACATATGCTCCCATCCAGACGTCATCTCTTTCAGGGAAGACCCTGCATTTTTCAACAAGATAATGCCAGACCACATTCTGCATCAATCACAACATCATGGCTGCGTAGGAGAAGGATCCGAGTACTGAAATGGCCAGTCTGCAGTCCAGATCTTTCACCTATAGAGAACATTTGGCGCATCATAAAGAGGAAGGTGCAACAAAGAAGGCCCAAGATGATTGAACAGTTAGAGGCCTGTATTAGACAAGAATGGGAGAGCATTCCTATTTCTAAACTTGAGAAACTGGTCTCCTCGGTCCCCAGACGTCTGTTGAGTGTTGTAAGAAAAAGGGGAGATGCCACACAGTGGTGAAAATGGCCTGGTCCCAACTTTTTGGGGATTTGTTGACACCATGAAATTCTGATTCAACATATTTTTCCCTTAAAATGGTACATTTTCTCAGTTTAAACTTTTGTTCCGTGATTTATGTTCTATTCTGAATAAAATATTAGAAGTTGGCATCTCCACATCATTGCACTCAGTTTTTATTCATGATTTGTATAGTGTCCCAACTTTTTTGGAATCCGGTTTGTATTTCCATAAAAAAAAAAATCATCAGAAAAAAACACTCCAAATAAATAACTGAGGATATGGCCCTCACCCCGAGGTCGTGACGTTAGAGATTCTGGATTGAAAAGAGGGAATCTCTCATTTAAAATTTCCAACAATTGACTCAACTAGAAAGCAGCTAGAAGTAAGTGTGTTTCTTTTTAGAGTACCTGACATTTCCTTAGTGATTTCAACAAAGACCACATGATGCTTAAAGGCTACGGACATCTTGGTAAAATATTTTTACTTATTTTAGTGGTTACTTTGAGAAAAAAATGCAATAACTTTCAATCTGTAATTTTCATTCTTTCGTCGCTCTTCAGGACATTCAACCTTCTCCTAGTTTCACACTTCTTATGTGGCTGCATATTATACCACTGAGTATTAAAGGTATTTATCCAGGACAAGAATATTGGTGTTCTATCCTAAGGATAGGTCATCAATATCTGATTGGTGGAGGTCCGTCTCCCAACATTCCCGCCAATCAGCTGTTTAAAGATGCAACAGTGCTGCAGTGAGCGCCAGGGCCTCTTCCTAGGCCAGTGACAACAAGTTAGTTGCTTACGTGGCTTAGGCATAGCTCAGTCCCATTCAGGTGAATAGGCTGCAATACTAAGCACAGCTGCAATAAAATGAACTATGCCTTGCTTGGTAAGCTGTGATGAGGCCACAGTGCTCACTAGAGTGTCACAGCCTCTTCAAACAGCTGATCATTGGTGGTGAAAGGTGTTAGAACACCACCGATACAGAGGATAGGTCATAAATATTTTCTTCCCTGAAAACTCCTATTAATTATGTTTAAGTAGTTTCTATGTGTATGCTGTGTGCACGATATCCTTTACAGTATTTGCTGTTTGTTGGACCTTTAGCGCTGAAGTTGGTGGACGTCCACTGAATCATTCTAAATATAAGGCTCTTATTGCCCTGGCACTGTAAAACGGACTTTATGGTGGTCTTCTTCCATATTGAAATAATTGGCAATGCATTTGTTTCTAGTTTTACAGATCTCAAGCAGAGTTAAAAATGTTAGCAATGTCTCTGGAGCCTTGGATAGTTATGAGTCAGCTTCTGTGGTTTATGCCATTATAATACAGGCTGAAGTCATGGATACAGACGGTAAGCAGCGAATAACTCTTTTCAAATATGTTCTCTCTTAAGAAAGGAAATGAATAAATACATAAAGAATGTGATAACCAGGCACATTAGAGGGGAACATAAACTACAGAAAAACACTTTGCTTCAGCTAATTTTTCAAGATCATAAAACATTTTACGGAAGGTACTTCATCATATAATAAAATAAACGTGATAAAGCTAAGCACATGCAGTTAAGTAATTGCTCTGCCCATCCACAACACAGCTGTCATCGACTTATATGTTGTGCTAATTCTCTAATCACCGCTGAGTACAATCCAGCATTATATGTGCAGGGTGATGCTAACCTTTTCATATGGACGAAGGCATACACAGAAATCATTAGGGACCAAAAGCAAAATGTACTGTAAATGCCCCCCTTCCCTTTAAATTACTGTCCGTTGGACAGACAGAACCAGGCAGCACCAATGGACCTGGTGTTTTATATTGCTTTTCTAAGGTTTTGTTCACATGTACTTTTTGTGATTTTTTTTTCCCCCCACAGCTAAAGCATGCTGCATCCAAAAAATGCACAAAAAGTGAATAAAACGCCTCAAAAGGCACTGTTCGTGGGGCATTTTTGTGGCACTGGCTAGTTTTCTTTATAGAAAAACAAAACAGTGTATAGATATAGATTAGCTTCTTGCAATAAAGCAGCTAGGTATATAAAACTTTCCAAAAATAATCAAATAATAAAAAAAATAATAAAAAAGGGATGTGTATTAGATATTTAAAATAAAACCCTTTATACCCTTTATTGATAATTCTGATCCCCAAAAATATATCAAAATAAAAAAATACCAATGTAGAGTGATTCCACAATTAGTTACATTTGTTCCTTATCGTATGCGCACACATTATTAATAACTGTACTGTGGTACAGAGAATAAGATTTGATAAACTACAATAAAATAAAATAAATGGTGATAAACATATCACATAAAATCGATTGTAGTGAGTGTATCACATGCAGGAGCACATTTCATTTTAGATTTTTTAAATTAATTAGATAGTTCCTTTTTATAAAGGCACATAACTTTCAGAGGATTCACATAATTTCCCTTATGTGCATATAGCTGGATGTCAAACAAGTCTTTGCTAATAGGAACAATACAGTTCATCTTTTATACTGTATTTAGAATATAGGACTCCATACGAGGCAGTATGAGCCGCAGAGCCGCCAGTGTGTTTGCCCATAAGCAGATGCCCTCAATGCACAAAGTTTTTAACATAGAGTCATAGAGTGCCACTCTTGCCACTCTATACTATTATGAGCAAATATATGATTTTTGCTTATGCTCTATTAAATAAAATCAAGAGCACTGCATGTTCGTTGGTTCACTCATCATGTTTATGTTTATTTTTTCTAATAAATAATTTCTCATAATATTATTTGTTAGTATTCATTACTTATATATAATACATATATATATATATATATATATAGAAAACACATTACGTATATTCTTCTTTAAAAATTTTACCATTAATTAGTGTTTTTTTCCCCAAAAATTTGTTTTGCGATGAATTACTTCGTCCCGAAACACATTTCTTTGTAAGTAGTGGGTGCAATGACATGGAGCAGCAATTGTGCCGCTCCGTGTCATTGCAGCCCTCAGATCATACATGATCACTGCATCTGAGAGTAAAAACATAGTGTGAAATTAACAGAAAAAATAAATAAATCACACTGACCGCCTTCATTTGCTTGCGACTGGTCCACTGCTTGTTTGAAGATCCTGGCGCAGCTCGAGATGACGTAATCATGCCGCTTGGCATGGTGTCATCATATGTCACCGCGCATTGGATTTTGGTCGAGATCTTCAATCAAGATGTTGATGGCCGGCTCGTCGCATGAAAATGCAGAAGGTAAGTATGATTGTTTACACTATTTTAGGTTAAATCTAGAGATGAGCGAATTTCTAAAAAATTCGATTCGGCTGCTTCGCCAAATAAAAAAATAAAATTTGCTTAGTGACAGACTACTTCATCACGAAGAGCATTGTTTTGGAAGTAGCGGGTGCAATGACCGGGAGCTGCAATAGCGCCTCCCTGTAATTGTGCCCGTTAGATGCCGCGTTCATACATGATCTCGGCATCTGAGTTAAAAAAATTAACAATAATAAAACTATTACATCAAATTTACCACCTCCATTTGCTCGCAACGGGTCGGCCTCCGCCATCTTGCTTGAAGATCTCCGTCTGGTGCAAGATTTTGGCCAATATCTTTAAGCAAGATGGAGGCTGGTGGCTCGTCGTGAGCAAATGGAGGAGGAAAGTTTGAATTTTTTAGTTTTTTATACTATTTCAGGATAAATTGATTCGCTGACACGAAGCATGAGGAAATTCGGCTTTTAGGCGAATCAAATTTATCCTGAAATTCGGATCGAATTCAACTTTGTGGGATTCGATTAGCTCAATACTAGTTATAAATACTCAAAATTGTATCAACAATTTTTTTGATGAGCATTGTCCTACAATATTCCCGGATATGCATTAGGATTCAATGGTGCTGGTGGTGATCCACAAAATAAGCCTAACACTTGTCCCTGAATATGTGTTTTTCTTGCAGTGTGAATTGTTACCATACATATGTACCATGCTTTTCCTTGACCAGCTGTAATCCATCCCCCTAGTCCTAAAACAAGGCTGCTATGTGTTATCTAATTAATGACGTATTATGGATGCAATAGGCTCACCGTCGTATATACTTAGTATATTTTAATAGAAATTTCTGTTGGACTTTGTACGTTTTAGACAAAGGGCAAGTATTGCCTAAAACATGTCAAAAGCTTTTATCTGAATGTTACCGTAAAAAAAAAAAAAGTTTTTTAATTATCAGCTAGTAGTGAGGAGTGAAGATTACAAAAACTAGATCTGGCTGCTTCTCCAAATTTCACAAAAAATTCACTTCACAAAGCGCATTTCTTTGTAAGTAGAGGACACAATGGCGAGGAACGGCGATTGCACGTCGTCCCCCTCTCCCCCGTGATTGAATCATCGCTGATCACGGCATCTGAGATTAAAAATTAAACCATTAAAAATTATAATAACAATACTCACCTAAGCCATTTGTGTGTGAAGAGGCCGCCGTGGCCATCTTGATTGAAGATCCTACACAAAATTTGCACTCAAATGGATGAGGTGAGTATGAATTTATTTTTTTACCGCCATTTCAGAGAAAATGTATTTGTTATCACGAGGAAATCCGGCTTCGCAGCAAATCCAATTTTCCCTGAAATTCGAATTGAAGTCCACTTCGGATACTTCAACTCGCTCAACCCTATTGGCCAGTGCTATTTTTCTTTAATTTTGCAAAGGTGAAGCTTCGTTCCTCTGTGCACGCCGATCAAGCAAAGCACCTGCAGGATCCTGTGGCAGCTGAGCTGGTGAGAGGTAGCACCTTAAAGGGGTTACCCAATTTCAACAAACCCCCTCCCCCACATGTGCTGGGCCCCTCACCGGTAATTTACTTACCCCGCTCTTGGCACCACTCCTGGTCCCCGCACCACTGGTGCTGCTTCTCCCTGCACACGGATTAAAACATTTGGTGTCGGGGGAGCAGACAATGGCAGGCGGGACAGGGAAGAGCTAGGGAGGCTGGTCCTGGTCCCTGCCTGCCAGTGGCTGCTCCCCCCGTGTACAGGGAGAAGCAGCAGCTCCGGTGCGGAGACCAGGAGTGGCACCGGGAATGCGGAGCGGGTTAAGTATATTACCGGTGAGGGGTCCGGCACATGTGGGTAGTTTTCTTGAAATTGGATAACCCCTTTAACTACTTGTTTCTACTTACAAGCAACAGAATAATTAGCTCATTGTTGTCAACAGACAAATATGACTCTCTAGTTTTGAGGCAAAAACTCACTGTCCCTATGACTTGTGTTGCACTCAACTACTTGGCACTCCGGCTCTAGTCTCCTCAGAGTAACACTTATCTGCACTTATCACCACGGCTTCCTTTCCACACGGCGCAGTAGCTCACAGGCTGCACAGTCAATAGGCTTTTTCAGGATGCAGATTCTCAGACTTCACAACCAATGTGCACATTCCCGTCTGTTGTGGCATCTCTGCCTCGTAACACACAGTATTACACTCAATTATCTCATACAGGATTTGCTAACAGGCTGGGTGGTATGGGTTACAGGCCCGTTCCTTTTACAGGCCGATCCTGCTTCCAGGATTAGGTGGCTGCTTTCTGCCCCTCAGGTCTGGCTTCATTTCCTCTGTGTTAGGGCTCATGCACATGAACGTATTTTCTTTCTGCTTCCGTTCTGGTTTTTTTGCGGACCGTATGCGGAACCATTCACTTCAATGGGTTTGCAAAAACAACGGAAGATACTCCGTGTGCATTCTGTTTCCGTATTTCCATATTTCCGTTCCGCAAAAAAGTTGTGCATGTCCTATTATTGTCCGCAAATCGTGGTCCGATGCCCCATTCAAGTCAATGAGTCTGCAAGAAATACAGAATGCACATGGAACACATCCGTATGTCATCCGTATTTCATCCATATTTTGGAGATCTATACTGTAGAAATGCTATGCCCAGACCATATTGCTCATGTGTTTGGTGATTAATAGGTTACTTTCCATTTCCGATCCGCAAAAAACAGATCGCATACGGAAACCATACGGATATGTTTTGTAGAATAACGGAACGGAAAAGGACTTAAATCAGATACGGAACAACTGATCCGTGAAAAATGGACCGCAAAACAACAACGGTCGTGTGCAAGAGCCCTTATTCAGATTTGAATGGAGTTCTAGTCACCTAGTCATAAAATGAATAATGGGAGAGTGTTGTCCATGTGCTCTATGACAGAAGCAGAGGTCTCTATGCAGGTCTGTGTGTATGGGGGGGGGGGGGGTAAATGTTCGCACCATATATTGTAAATTGTGTAATCCTTCAACTTTACAACAGGGGTGCTACCATTCATGTACAGTAGTCCGGCCTGTCATGATAATGAGATAACTGTGCCTGCCGCTGCCTCCCATGTACACAGCACAAGCTGAAAAAGTTAAAAGGTAAAAAGTGTTATGCCTCACTTTCTGCTCCACTTACCTCCTGATGCCTTTATGTCCTGCTCGCTGCCATCTTCTGCCTATATCTTTGCATGAAGGGTGACCATCCGGCACTATACCCCAGGGACTCCCACGTACCTCAGAGCTAAGCCTGGCCTGCAAGAATCAAGTTCCAATTAGGGAACGTTCACACAGCGGGTTTTACAGCGTAATTTTGGTGCTGACAGCCACACCGAAAATGTTTTTGAAAAACAATCATCAGTTGCGTCCTTTCTATGTCCCGTTCATTTCAATAGGAGGCAGGGCTGAGGATCATCGAGTGGTGGGCTAAAGTCGTGGCTATGTCAAGAACACTGAGAAGATCATGGCAGCGTCTATATGCGCCACTTGGTGATCCTCAGCGATGCCTCTCATTGAGGTGTATGGGAGATAGAAACAACACACCAGCAGGCAGGTTTTCATTTGAATTTCGGTACTGCTGTCCGCTCAGAAATGATGCTGTAAAACCTGCTGTGTGACTGTCTCCTTACTCAGCCAATGACCACCTGACCCAGGCTTGTTAAGGGCCCTTCTTCTGCATCTGAGCAATAAGTCAATTTTGGTTCCTGTATCTTGTAAAGGTATTCTGCTGCTGTATATTCCTAGTTTATTATTTGTCTTGTCCTTTAACCTCACTATTAGTCTGCTCCCTGACCTTCTGTCTAGCTAAAGTGCTGCTCAAACTCTGCCTGCCCTGATCCCTTCCTGATTATTACTTCTACCTACCAGTCACCAGTAGTGGTGTCATTTTCTGACAACATATTGGCTATTGCTAATGGAGACTATTCCCATGGTTCTGACCTAGGGATTCCCTGAAGTGCAGTTAAGATCCCTGTACAGGGCTCAAAGGGGGAATGCCAAGGAATCTCTTACGCTGGGTTCACACCTGAGCGTTCGCGATGGAGCGCTCTGTATGCGCGATTGTACGGGCATTTGCAATCGCGCATACAGAGACAAGCGAACGCCCATTGTCGCGCGTTCCCGGAAGTCTATGTACGGGAACGTGCGACAAGACGCCCCAAAGAAGCTCATGTACTTCTTGGGGCGTCGGGCGTTTTACAGCGCGAACGTACGCGCTGTAAAACGCCCAGGTGAGAACCATGCCGATAGGGAAGCATTGGTTTCTCCTTGTTGAGCGTTTTACAGCGCGTAGGAACGTGCTGTAAAACGCTCAGGTCTGATGCCAGCCTTAGACTTTACTCCCAGGTTTATTCTCAGGTCAAATTGGCTGTCTTCCAGTGGGTCCATACCAGCTTTGTGAAACAGTGACAAAGTGTCAGCCTATTAGGAAGGTTCAGTATGAGGCTGTGTTTGGTCAGTGTCTCATCAAAGGTTTCCATAAGTGATTGTGGGCAAAAAAAAGCATGATGTTTTATATATAAAGAGTCATGAAAAAATGCAAAAACTCCACCAAAAACATAATTTTACTCAATTTAACATCACATCCTGGCAGACATGTACTGCAAGCAAAAACCACTAAAAGGCAGCCGCATGCATCCACAGGCCAGTTGGCAATACTTTCAACAGTAGAAAGCAGAGGTGGTGACAGAGTAAATTAGTGTTTTTATAGCATTTTCTTAAAAAGACTGGAAAGGCTGTCTATTTCAAGAATTGAAGCTGGAGAACTTGGATGATGACCCCTCATGCTACAATCATATTTAGATCCAGACTAGGCTCAAAAAAATGTTATTTTTCTCTTCCTTCCCAAATTGTATATTTACAGTGACCGATTTATAGTCCGATTTTTTGCATGAGCCTATATGATATTAGGCCGAGCACTTGAAAACATAAATACAGAAGGCCATACTAATATTGTTTAGATTCAGTCATGTTACCAGTTCCAGGTAAAATAGGGGGGCAACCAGATTTCTGAATGCAATTTTGGAAGCTAAAATCAGGAGTGAATTACAAAAGAAGAGAAAGTATACAGGACAGATGTGACTTCTCTTTTTTTTTATTCACTCCTGGTTTTGACTTCCAAAACTACATGCAGAAACCTGACCGTGTGGCTGTAGCCTAATGATTTGGACCCTCACTAAATCTTCTGATGGCTTCTATTCCCTAGTTATTACTGCTACAATGTCTATCTATGACACCAATAGTTATTCTGTGCACCACACAAGGTCATGTGCAAAAAAGTAAGATATTAAAGAGGACCTTTCACCGATTATGACACTGTGAACTAAGAATACAGACATGGAGAGCGACGCTGCTCTCACTGCACTTACTATTATCCCCGGGCGCCGCTCCGTTCTCCTGCTATGCCCTCCGGTATCTCCGGTCACAATGTTATGGTAGGCGGAGTCTGCCCTTGTTCTTCTGTAGCGCTGGCCAATCGCATTGCAGAGCTCACAGCCTGGGAGAAGATAACCTCCCAGGCTGTGAGCTCTGCGCTGCGATTGGCCAGCGCTAGAGCAGAACAAGGGCAGACTCCGCCTACCATAACTTAGTGACTAAAATTTCCGCCTACTATAACTTAGTGAGCGGAGATACCGGAGGGCATAGCAGGAGAATGGAGTGGCGCCCAGGGATAATAGTAATTGCAGTGGCGCCGCTCTCCATGTCTGTATACTTAGTTCACATTGTCATCATCGGTGAAAGGTCCTTTTTAATGCTGCATACAGAATCCATAAAAGTACTTTTATGCTATGTGCATATAAACAGTGCCATATAGTGTCCAAATAAATAAAAAGAGTGTAAACTGTCCTTTTATATAGTGTCATACCGTGTCCTACAGGCTCCTAAGGACTGCATTTCAGGAGATTGCCCCTTACACCAACTACAACCTTCTGTACACTGTAAAAATACTTTGTGTGATGAAACCATTACATAAATGTTAGGTCATGTCTAGGCAGGTTAGACACAAGAGTTTTTTGTTTTTTATAATTAACTTGATGATGCCCAAAGATGCCACCATCTCAAGTGTCCTTTAACCTTGGTTAACCTTGAACAATTAACGCCATTGTATTTTGCCTCAATTACGAAGTCTCATCAGTTTCACCACTGGATCTACATGAAAGGAGAAATATGTTACAATATTTATATAACCTTAGTTAACGTCAGAATTTAACATAAACTGTCGAGAGCCACACAATTCACTGAAATACAATGAATAAACATGTAAAATCCGTTGTCTAAACCACAATTTAATTGAATTGTGGCTTTGTACATGTGTAATTCTCAGTTTTGCACTCTGTGCTGGGAAATGAAACCACAACGGTAAAGAGATTTCAACCATATTTTAATGGATCCCAGTTTTAAATAAATCAAACTGTCCTCGGGTTCAGTTGGTTGAAAGTAAAATTATATTTTTGTAATGATATTTCAGAAAAAAAAAATTTTCCTTATAGAATTCAAGGTTTGGTAGGAATCATGGCCAAAATTTGAAGAAATGTATCAATGCTATGCTACCTGACATCTGCACTGATCAAAAATACCTGTACACGTCTTCTCATAAGGCCTCTTGAGCACGAACGCTGTGTGCCCCTGGCCTATTGCGGTCCGCATATGGGGGGTTCACAATACACGGGCACTGGCCCGTGTGCACTCCACATCATGGATGCGGACCCATTCACTTGAATGGGTCCGCAATCACGGAGATGCGGAACAGAAGCATGGATCGGAACCCCATAGAAGCACTACGGAGTGCTTCCATGGTGTTTCTGTCCATGCCTCCGCACTGCAAGAAAATATAAATTGTTCGATTTTTTTTATTTATTTTTTTGCAGTGTGGATGGATCTCAGACCCATTCAAGTTGAATGGGTCTCGATCCGTCCCGGCCGCCTCACGGACAATTGCGGTCCCCAATGCACGGAACGGATGCACAACGTTCATGTGCAAGCAGCCTAAGATTCATCTGCCAGGGAATGCTCAAATTAGTAGGAGAGACCACAGTGGCCAATGAATGAGGAATATGTCTGGCATTTAGAAAGGTCAAATAAACTTGTAGAGAAAGAGTCAACTGACTAGGCCTGCAGAGATCTCACAATCACTGTATCAAGTTAAAATTATTGAAATAATGTGAATTATGCACCACTGAGCATGACATCATTGCTTAAACAATCCAGCAGCAAATGTGAAAAATGGGTTCTGGTGCTTGGAGTGTTTATAATTAGGGATGAGCGAACCCGAACTGTATAGTTCGGGTTCGTACCGAATTTTGGGGTGTCCGTGACACGGACCCGAACATTTTCGTAAAAGTCCGGGTTCGGGTTCGGTGTTCGTCGCTTTCTTCGCGCTTTTGTGACGCTTTCTTGGCGCTTTTTGAAAGGCTGCAAAGCAGCCAATCAACAAGCGTCATACTACTTGCCCCAAGAGGCCATCACAGCCATGCCTACTATTGGCATGGCTGTGATTGGCCAGAGCACCATGTGACCCAGCCTCTATTTAAGCTGGAGTCACATAGCGCCGCCCGTCACTCTGCTCTGATTAGCGTAGGGAGAGGTTGCGGCTGCGACAGTAGGGCGAGATTAGGCAGATTAACTCCTCCAAAGGACTTGATTAACTGATCGATCTGCAGCTGTGGATCATTGAGCTGCTGATCCTCAATTGCTCACTGTTTTTAGGCTGCACAGACCGTTTGTCAGTCTCATTTTTCTGGGGTGATCGGCGGCCATTTTGTGTCTTGTGGTGCGCCAGCACAAGCTGCGACCAAGTGCATTTAACCCTCAATGGTGTGGTTGTTTTTTGGCTAAAGCCTACATCAGGGTGAAGCTGTGACACCAAGTGCATTTAACCAGCAATAGTCTGTTCATTTTTTGGCCATATACAAAATCAGGGGCAAGCTGCGCCTGTCACCAAGTGCATTTAACCCTCAATGGTGTGGTTGTTTTTTGGCTAAAGCCTACATCAGGGTGAAGCTGTCACACCAAGTGCATTTAACCAGCAATAGTCTGTTCATTTTTTGGCCATATACAAAATCAGGGGCAAGCTGCGCCTGTCACCAAGTGCATTTAACCCTCAATGGTGTGGTTGTTTTTTGGCTAAAGCCTACATCAGGGTGAAGCTGTCACACCAAGTGCATTTAACCAGCAATAGTCTGTTCATTTTTTGGCCATATACAAAATCAGGGGCAAGCTGCGCCTGTCACCAAGTGCATTTAACCCTCAATGGTGTGGTTGTTTTTTGGCTAAAGCCTACATCAGGGTGAAGCTGTCACACCAAGTGCATTTAACCAGCAATAGTCTGTTCATTTTTTGGCCATATCCCAGTCTAATTCTGTCACTAAATCCATACCGGTCACCCAGCGCCTAAATACTAGGCCTCAAATTTATATCCAGCTAAATCTGTCCCTAGTGCTGTAGCTGGGCGAGTTATTTAGTGTCCGTTCAAGCACATTTCTTGTTCTGGGTTGAAATACAATTCCCAATTTAGCAATTTCATAATTTAGTGGTTCCTGCTATATCAGAGCTCTTTGAAATCTATCCCAAAAAGGGTATATAATATTGAAGGTGCACATAGGGTCATTCAGAGTAACTTCACACACACCCGCTACTGTGTATTTCCAAGTCTAATTCTGTCACTAAATCCATACCGGTGACCCAGCGCCTAAATACTAGGCCTCAAATTTAATTCCCTCTAAATCTCTCGTTACCCACCGCTGTACTGTTGTTGCTGGGCAAGATATTTAGTGTCCGTCAAAGCACATTTTTTGTTCTGGGTTGAAGTACAATTCCCAATTTAGCAATTTCATAATTTAGTGGTTTCTGCTATATCAGAGCTATTTGAAATCTATCCCAAAAAGGGTATATAATATTGAAGGTGCACATAGGGTCATTCAGAATAACTTCACACACACCCGCTACTGTGTATTTCCAAGTCTAATTCTGTCACTAAACCCATACCTGTCACCCAGCGCCTAAATACTAGGCCTCAAATTTAAATCCCTCTAAATCTCTCGTTACCGTTGTCCTGTTGTAGCTGGGAAAGTTATTTAGTGCCCGTCAAAGCACATTTTTTGTTCTGGGTTGAAGTACAATTCCCAATTTAGCAATTTCATAATTTAGTGGTTCCTGCTATATCAGAGCTATTTGAAATCTATCCCAAAAAGGGTATATAATATTGAAGGTGCACATAGGGTCATTCAGAATAACTTCACACACACCCGCTACTGTGTATTTCCAAGTCTAATTCTGTCACTAAATCCATACCGGTGACCCAGCGCCTAAATACTAGGCCTCAAATTTAATTCCCTCTAAATCTCTCGTTACCCACCGCTGTACTGTTGTTGCCGGGCAAGATATTTAGTGTCCGTCAAAGCACATTTTTTGTTCTGGGTTGAAGTACAATTCCCAATTTAGCAATTTCATAATTTAGTGGTTTCTGCTATATCAGAGCTATTTGAAATCTATCCCTAAAAGGGTATATAATATTGAAGGTGCACATAGGGTCATTCAGAATAACTTCACACACACCCGCTACTGTGTATTTCCAAGTCTAATTCTGTCACTAAACCCATACCTGTCACCCAGCGCCTAAATACTAGGCCTCAAATTTATATCCAGCTAAATCTGTCCCTAGTGCTGTAGCTGGGCGAGTTATTTAGTGTCCGTTCAAGCACATTTCTTGTTCTGGGTTGAAATACAATTCCCAATTTAGCAATTTCATAATTTAGTGGTTCCTGCTATATCAGAGCTCTTTGAAATCTATCCCAAAAAGGGTATATAATATTGAAGGTGCACATAGGGTCATTCAGAGTAACTTCACACACACCCGCTACTGTGTATTTCCAAGTCTAATTCTGTCACTAAATCCATACCGGTGACCCAGCGCCTAAATACTAGGCCTCAAATTTAATTCCCTCTAAATCTCTCGTTACCCACCGCTGTACTGTTGTTGCTGGGCAAGATATTTAGTGTCCGTCAAAGCACATTTTTTGTTCTGGGTTGAAGTACAATTCCCAATTTAGCAATTTCATAATTTAGTGGTTTCTGCTATATCAGAGCTATTTGAAATCTATCCCAAAAAGGGTATATAATATTGAAGGTGCACATAGGGTCATTCAGAATAACTTCACACACACCCGCTACTGTGTATTTCCAAGTCTAATTCTGTCACTAAACCCATACCTGTCACCCAGCGCCTAAATACTAGGCCTCAAATTTAAATCCCTCTAAATCTCTCGTTACCGTTGTCCTGTTGTAGCTGGGAAAGTTATTTAGTGCCCGTCAAAGCACATTTTTTGTTCTGGGTTGAAGTACAATTCCCAATTTAGCAATTTCATAATTTAGTGGTTCCTGCTATATCAGAGCTATTTGAAATCTATCCCAAAAAGGGTATATAATATTGAAGGTGCACATAGGGTCATTCAGAATAACTTCACACACACCCGCTACTGTGTATTTCCAAGTCTAATTCTGTCACTAAATCCATACCGGTGACCCAGCGCCTAAATACTAGGCCTCAAATTTAATTCCCTCTAAATCTCTCGTTACCCACCGCTGTACTGTTGTTGCTGGGCAAGATATTTAGTGTCCGTCAAAGCACATTTTTTGTTCTGGGTTGAAGTACAATTCCCAATTTAGCAATTTCATAATTTAGTGGTTTCTGCTATATCAGAGCTATTTGAAATCTATCCCAAAAAGGGTATATAATATTGAAGGTGCACATAGGGTCATTCAGAATAACTTCACACACACCCGCTACTGTGTATTTCCAAGTCTAATTCTGTCACTAAATCCATACCGGTGACCCAGCGCCTAAATACTAGGCCTCAAATTTAATTCCCTCTAAATCTCTCGTTACCCACCGGTGTACTGTTGTTGCTGGGCAAGATATTTAGTGTCCGTCAAAGCACATTTTTTGTTCTGGGTTGAAGTACAATTCCCAATTTAGCAATTTCATAATTTAGTGGTTTCTGCTATATCAGAGCTATTTGAAATCTATCCCAAAAAGGGTATATAATATTGAAGGTGCACATAGGGTCATTCAGAATAACTTCACACACACCCGCTACTGTGTATTTCCAAGTCTAATTCTGTCACTAAATCCATACCGGTGACCCAGCGCCTAAATACTAGGCCTCAAATTTAATTCCCTCTAAATCTCTCGTTACCCACCGGTGTACTGTTGTTGCTGGGCAAGATATTTAGTGTCCGTCAAAGCACATTTTTTGTTCTGGGTTGAAGTACAATTCCCAATTTAGCAATTTCATAATTTAGTGGTTTCTGCTATATCAGAGCTATTTGAAATCTATCCCTAAAAGGGTATATAATATTGAAGGTGCACATAGGGTCATTCAGAATAACTTCACACACACCCGCTACTGTGTATTTCCAAGTCTAATTCTGTCACTAAACCCATACCTGTCACCCAGCGCCTAAATACTAGGCCTCAAATTTAAATCCCTCTAAATCTCTCGTTACCGTTGTCCTGTTGTAGCTGGGAAAGTTATTTAGTGCCCGTCAAAGCACATTTTTTGTTCTGGGTTGAAGTACAATTCCCAATTTAGCAATTTCATAATTTAGTGGTTCCTGCTATATCAGAGCTATTTGAAATCTATCCCAAAAAGGGTATATAATATTGAAGGTGCACATTGGGTCATTCAGAATAACTTCACACACACGCTTCTGTGCATTTCCAAGTCTAATTCTGTCACTAAATCCATACCGGTGACCCAGCGCCTAAATACTAGGCCTCAAATTTAATTCCCTCTAAATCTCTCGTTACCCACCGCTGTACTGTTGTTGCTGGGCAAGATATTTAGTGTCCGTCAAAGCACATTTTTTGTTCTGGGTTGAAGTACAATTCCCAATTTAGCAATTTCATAATTTAGTGGTTTCTGCTATATCAGAGCTATTTGAAATCTATCCCTAAAAGGGTATATAATATTGAAGGTGCACATAGGGTCATTCAGAATAACTTCACACACACCCGCTACTGTGTATTTCCAAGTCTAATTCTGTCACTAAATCCATACCGGTGACCCAGCGCCTAAATACTAGGCCTCAAATTTAATTCCCTCTAAATCTCTCGTTACCCACCGTTGTACTGTTGTTGCTGGGCAAGATATTTAGTGTCCGTCAAAGCACATTTTTTGTTCTGGGTTGAAGTACAATTCCCAATTTAGCAATTTCATAATTTAGTGGTTTCTGCTATATCAGAGCTATTTGAAATCTATCCCTAAAAGGGTATATAATATTCAAGGTGCACATTGGGTCATTCAGAATAACTTCACACACACACGCTTCTGTGCATTTCCAAGTCTAATTCTGTCACTAAATCCATACCGGTCACCCAGCGCCTAAATACTAGGCCTCAAATTTATATCCCGCTGAATTTGAATACAATACATTGGGCCAAATAATATATTTGTTGTTGTGGTGAACCATAACAATGAGAAAAACATCTAGTAAGGGACGCGGACGTGGACATGGTCGTGGTGGTGTTAGTGGACCCTCTGGTGCTGGGAGAGGACGTGGCCGTTCTGCCACATCCACACGTCCTAGTGTACCAACTACCTCAGGTCCCAGTAGCCGCCAGAATTTACAGCGATATATGGTGGGGCCCAATGCCGTTCTAAGGATGGTAAGGCCTGAGCAGGTACAGGCATTAGTCAATTGGGTGGCCGACAGTGGATCCAGCACGTTCACATTATCTCCCACCCAGTCTTCTGCAGAAAGCGCACAGATGGCGCCTGAAAACCAACCCCATCAGTCTGTCACATCACCCCCATGCATACCAGGGAAACTGTCTCAGCCTCAAGTTATGCAGCAGTCTCTTATGCTGTTTGAAGACTCCGCTGGCAGGGTTTCCCAAGGGCATCCACCTAGCCCTTCCCCAGCGGTGAAAGACATAGAATGCACTGACGCACAACCACTTATGTTTCCTGATGATGAGGACATGGGAATACCACCTCAGCATGTCTCTGATGATGACGAAACACAGGTGCCAACTGCTGCGTCTTTCTGCAGTGTGCAGACTGAACAGGAGGTCAGGGATCAAGACTGGGTGGAAGACGATGCAGGGGACGATGAGGTCCTAGACCCCACATGGAATGAAGGTCGTGCCACTGACTTTCACAGTTCGGAGGAAGAGGCAGTGGTGAGACCGAGCCAACAGCGTAGCAAAAGAGGGAGCAGTGGGCAAAAGCAGAACACCCGCCGCCAAGAGACTCCGCCTGCTACTGACCGCCGCCATCTGGGACCGAGCACCCCAAAGGCAGCTTCAAGGAGTTCCCTGGCATGGCACTTCTTCAAACAATGTGCTGACGACAAGACCCGAGTGGTTTGCACGCTGTGCCATCAGAGCCTGAAGCGAGGCATTAACGTTCTGAACCTGAGCACAACCTGCATGACCAGGCACCTGCATGCAAAGCATGAACTGCAGTGGAGTAAACACCTTAAAACCAAGGAAGTCACTCAGGCTCCCCCTGCTACCTCTTCTGCTGCTGCCGCCTCGGCCTATTCTGCTGCTGCCGCCTCGGCCTCTTCCTCCGCCTCTGGAGGAACGTTGGCACCTGCCGCCCAGCAAACAGGGGATGTACCACCAACACCACCACCACCACCACCTCCGTCACCAAGCGTCTCAACCATGTCACACGCCAGCGTTCAGCTCTCCATCTCACAAACATTTGATAGAAAGCGTAAATTCCCACCTAGCCACCCTCGATCCCTGGCCCTGAATGCCAGCATTTCTAAACTACTGGCCTATGAAATGCTGTCATTTAGGCTGGTGGACACAGACAGCTTCAAACAGCTCATGTCGCTTGCTGTCCCACAGTATGTTGTTCCCAGCCGGCACTACTTCTCCAAGAGAGCCGTGCCTTCCCTGCACAACCAAGTATCCCATAAAATCAAGTGTGCACTGCGCAACGCCATCTGTAGCAAGGTCCACCTAACCACAGATACGTGGACCAGTAAGCACGGCCAGGGACGCTATATCTCCCTAACTGCACACTGGGTAAATGTAGTGGCAGCTGGGCCCCAGGCGGAGAGCTGTTTGGCGCACGTCCTTCCGCCGCCAAGGATCGCAGGGCAACATTCTTTGCCTCCTGTTGCCACCTCCTCCTTCTCGGCTTCCTCCTCCTCTTCTTCCACCTGCTCATCCAGTCAGCCACACACCTTCACCACCAACTTCAGCACAGCCCGGGGTAAACGTCAGCAGGCCATTCTGAAACTCATATGTTTGGGGGACAGGCCCCACACCGCACAGGAGTTGTGGCGGGGTATAGAACAACAGACCGACGAGTGGTTGCTGCCGGTGAGCCTCAAGCCCGGCCTGGTGGTGTGTGATAATGGGCGAAATCTCGTTGCAGCTCTGGGACTAGCCAATTTGACGCACATCCCTTGCTTGGCGCATGTGCTGAATTTGGTGGTGCAGAAGTTCATTCACAACTACCCCGACATGTCAGAGCTGCTGCATAAAGTGCGGGCCGTCTGTTCGCGCTTCCGGCGTTCACATCCTGCTGCTGCTCGCCTGTCTGCGCTACAGCGTAACTTCGGCCTTCCCGCTCACCGCCTCATATGCGACGTGCCCACCAGGTGGAACTCCACCTTGCACATGCTGGACAGACTGTGCGAGCAGCAGCAGGCCATAGTGGAGTTTCAGCTGCAGCACGCACGGGTCAGTCGCACTACAGAACAGCACCACTTCACCACCAATGACTGGGCCTCCATGCGAGACCTGTGTGCCCTGTTGCGCTGTTTCGAGTACTCCACCAACATGGCCAGTGGCGATGACACCGTTATCAGCGTTACAATACCACTTCTATGTCTCCTTGAGAAAACACTTAGGGCGATGATGGAAGAGGAGGTGGCCCAGGAGGAGGAGGAGGAGGAGGAGGAAGAGGGGTCATTTTTAGCACTTTCAGGCCAGTCTCTTCGAAGTGACTCAGAGGGAGGTTTTTGGCAACAGCAGAGGCCAGGTACAAATGTGGCCAGCCAGGGCCCACTACTGGAGGACGAGGAGGACGAGGATGAGGAGGAGGTGGAGGAGGATGAGGATGAAGCATGGTCACAGCGGGGTGGCACCCAACGCAGCTCGGGTCCATCACTGGTGCGTGGCTGGGGGGAAAGGCAGGACGATGACGATACGCCTCCCACAGAGGACAGCTTGTCCTTATCCCTGGGCAGCCTGGCACACATGAGCGACTACATGCTGCAGTGCCTGCGCAACGACAGCAGAGTTGCCCACATTTTAACCTGTGCGGACTACTGGGTTGCCACCCTGCTGGATCCACGCTACAAAGACAATGTGCCCACCTTACTTCCTGCACTGGAGCGTGATAGGAAGATGCGCGAGTACAAGCGCACGTTGGTAGACACGCTACTGAGAGCATTCCCAAATGTCACAGGGGAACAAGTGGAAGCCCAAGGCCAAGGCAGAGGAGGAGCAAGAGGTCGCCAAGGCAGCTGTGTCACGGCCAGCTCCTCTGAGGGCAGGGTTAGCATGGCAGAGATGTGGAAAACTTTTGTCAACACGCCACAGCTAACTGCACCACCACCTGATACGCAACGTGTTAGCAGGAGGCAACATTTCACTAACATGGTGGAACAGTACGTGTGCACACCCCTCCACGTACTGACTGATGGTTCGGCCCCATTCAACTTCTGGGTCTCTAAATTGTCCACGTGGCCAGAGCTAGCCTTTTATGCCTTGGAGGTGCTGGCCTGCCCGGCAGCCAGCGTTTTGTCTGAACGTGTATTCAGCACGGCAGGGGGCGTCATTACAGACAAACGCAGCCGCCTGTCTACAGCCAATGTGGACAAGCTGACGTTCATAAAAATGAACCAGGCATGGATCCCACAGGACCTGTCCGTCCCTTGTCCAGATTAGACATTAACTACCTCCCCATAACCATATATTATTGGACTCCAGGGCACTTCCTCATTCAATCCTATTTTTATTTTCATTTTACCATTATATTGCGAGGCTACCCAAAGTTGAATGAACCTCTCCTCTGCCTGTGTGCTAGGCCTAAATATATGCCAATGGACTGTTGCAGTGGTGGGTGACGTGAAGCCTCATTCTCTGCTATGACATGCAGACTGATTCTCTGCTGACATGAAGCCAGATCCTCTGTTACGGGAGCTCTCTCCTCTGCCTGGGTGCTGGGCCTAAATTTATGACAATTGACTGTTGCAGTGGTGGGTGACGTGAAGCCTGATTCTCTGCTATGATATGAAGACTGATTCTCTGCTGACATGAAGCCAGATTGTCTGTTACGGGACCTTTCTCCTCTGCCTGGGTTCTGGGCCTAAATTTATGAAAATTGACTGTTGCAGTGGTGGGTGACGTGAAGCCTGATTCTCTGCTATGATATGAAGACTGATTCTCTGCTGACATGAAGCCAGATTGTCTGTTACGGGACCTTTCTCCTCTGCCTGGGTTCTGGGCCTAAATTTATGACAATGGACTGTTGCAGTGGTGGCTGACGTGAAGCCTGATTCTCTGCTATGACATGCAGACTGATTCTCTGCTGTCATGAAGCCAGATTGTCTGTTACGGGACCTCTCTGCTCTGCCTGTGTGCTAGGCCTAAATATATGCCAATGGACTGTTGCAGTGGTGGCTGACGTGAAGCCTCATTCTCTGCTATGACATGCAGACTAATTCTCTGCTGACATGAAGCCAGATTGTCTGTTACGGGACCTCTCTCCTCTGCCTGGGTGCTGGGCCTAAATTTATGACAATGGACTGTTGCAGTGGTGGCTGACGTGAAGCCTGATTCTCTGCTATGACATGCAGACTAATTCTCTGCTGACATGAAGCCAGATTGTCTGTTACGGGACCTCTCTCCTCTGCCTGGGTGCTGGGCCTAAATATATGCCAATGGACTGTTGCAGTGGTGGCTGACGTGAAGCCTCATTCTCTGCTATGACATGCAGACTAATTCTCTGCTGTCATGAAGCCAGATTGTCTGTTACGGGACCTCTCTGCTCTGCCTGTGTGCTAGGCCTAAATATATGCCAATGGACTGTTGCAGTGGTGGGTGACGTGAAGCCTCATTCTCTGCTATGACATGCAGACTGATTCTCTGCTGACATGAAGCCAGATTGTCTGTTACGGGACCTCTCTCCTCTGCCTGTGTGCTAGGCCTAAATATATGCCAATGGACTGTTGCAGTGGTGGGTGACGTGAAGCCTCATTCTCTGCTATGACATGCAGACTGATTCTCTGCTGACATGAAGCCAGATTGTCTGTTACGGGACCTCTCTGCTCTGCCTGTGTGCTAGGCCTAAATATATGCCAATGGACTGTTGCAGTGGTGGCTGACGTGAAGCCTCATTCTCTGCTATGACATGCAGACTAATTCTCTGCTGACATGAAGACAGATTCTCTGTTACGGGACCTCTCTCCTCTGCCTGGGTGCCGGGGCCTAAATATCTGAGAATGGACTGTTCCAGTGGTGGGTGACGGGAAGCCAGATTCTCTGCTATGGAACCTCTCTCCAATTGATTTTGGTTAATTTTTATTTATTTAATTTTTATTTTAATTCATTTCCCTATCCACATTTGTTTGCAGGGGATTTACCTACATGTTGCTGCCTTTTGCAGCCCTCTAGCTCTTTCCTGGGCTGTTTTACAGCCTTTTTAGTGCCGAAAAGTTCGGGTCCCCATTGACTTCAATGGGGTTCGGGTTCGGGACGAAGTTCGGATCGGGTTCGGATCCCGAACCCGAACATTTCCGGGATGTTCGGCCGAACTTCTCGAACCCGAACATCCAGGTGTTCGCTCAACTCTATTTATAATAAAAATAATATTGGCAGGTCCTGCAAAATGTCAGATTATGTTGCATTACTTTGTATTACTCTCTGCAACACCCGGATCCTGCATTTCTTAGGCCCCTTTCACACGGGTGAGTATTCCGCGCGGATGCGATGCGTGAGTTGAACGCATTGCACCCGCACTGAATCTGGACCCATTCATTTCTATGGGGCTGTTCACATAAGCGGTGATTTTCACGCATCACTTATGCATTGCGTGAAAATCGCAGCATGTTCTATATTCTGCATTTTCACGTAACGCAGGCCCCATAGAAATGAATGGGGTTGCGTGAAAATCGCAAGCATCCACAAGCAAGTGCGGATGCGGTGCAATTTTCACGCATGGTTTCTAGGTGACAGTCTATTCACTGTATTATTTTCCCTTATAACATGGTTATAAGGGAAAATAATAGCATTCTGAATACAGAATGCATAGTATAATAGTGCTGGAGGGGTTAAAAAAAAATAAAAAATTAACTCACCTTCTCCTCTTGATCGCGTAGTTCCCGGTCTCTTCTTTACTTCTTTAATGATGAGCTGTGGGCTAAAGGACCTGTGGTGACGTCAGATCACATGCTCCATTACCACGGTGATGGACCATGTGATTGGAGCATGTGATCTGACGTCACCACAGGTCATTTAGCCCACAGCTCATCATTAAGTAAAGAAGAGACCGGGAACTACGCGATCAAGAGGAGAAGGTGAGTTAACTTTATTTTTTTTTAACCCCCTCCAGCACTATTATACTATGCATTCTGTATTCAGAATGCTATTATTTTCCCTTATAACCATGTTATAAGGGAAAATAATACAATCTTCAGGACATCAATCCCAAGCCCGAACTTCTGTGAAGAAGTTCGGGTTTGGGTACCAAACATGCACGATTTTTCTCACACGAGTGCAAAACGCATTACAATGTTTTGCACTCGCGCGGAAAAATCACGCGTGTTCCCGCAACGCACCCGCCTCTTATCCGGGCCAAAAATATGACGCCCGTGTGAAAGAGGCCTTAGGATTCTATAATGATCTATTTTGATCTTTTTATTTTTCATTTATTTTTCCATACTGTACATGTTATGAAGCTGTGTACATGGAGCATAGAGAATGAATTGCAAAGTTGATTAGGTTCAATAATACAAACGTATAGACATTGGGGAGATTTATCTTAAGGGTACTTTTTAAAGTCAGTTTTGCAGGAGTCTGTCATAGTAATTTGCTCAGAAATGAAATGTTGGACAATGTAAATTTGAGATGTTACTCCACTTTCTACACCACCCCTTTACTTAAACCAGCTTGACTGGATAACTATGCTCACTGTGCACAAAATAAGCTCAAAAAGTTGCAGAACACTATTTTACAACTTTTTGAAGCCAGAATTCTGGAGTGCAGGACTTGATAATTTTTTCTCTGTACAGCGCAGTATTTTAAATGGACACTACCATCAAAGTGTATTTTTCAAATATTAATAGCCTATGTGTGAAAATGTTATGTATTTTTACATAAATAGGTGGATGGTTTTCTGGATATAATATTTTAAGTCAATCTATGTATTAACTCTTGACTTCCTCCTTGCAAGCCTTTCAGTCAGACCATTCATTGCATCTAGAAAAGGAAGGGGACGGGTGACTCAATTAGAACATTGCACATTACACTAAGTTCAACCCTCCTCTGTGAGCATCTTCATCAATAGACCTGTCATGCTGTTATCATAATTCTACTAATCTACTATTTACTAACAGATAACTAAAGTAGAAAATAGTCCATAGATCCATAAATCAGGCTTTATTCAAGGACATCCATAAATAACAAATGCTTGCAAAAAGTTCCAAACAACGTCTACTTATTTTGGACACCTTCTATGTCCTTACTCATGGCAGTGTGTTTGGTACAATGTTTCATGTCTTAGGTCTTTTTCAAGGGAATGATACGGATTGTGTCAGGATGTGTTCAGTGAAACTTGCACCATTTCACAAACAAGTTCAGTCAGTTTTGTCTGTGTTCAGTGTTTCAGTTTTTTCTGTGCGGGTGCAATCAGTTTTGATGCGTTTTTTCACGCGCATAACAAAAACTGAAGATTAACAAACAACATCTCCTAGCAACCATCAGTGAAAAACACATTGCCTCCGGACTGCATCCAGGTTACATCCAGATGCAATGCGTTTTTCACAGAAGCCTCATTCACTTCTACGGGGCCAGGGCTTCGTGAAAAACACAGAATATGGAACATGCTGCGATTCTCACACAAAGCAGAAAAACGATCATGTGCACAGACCCATTAAACTCACTCGTGTGAGAGGCCTTAAAATACCTAATAGATGCTCCTCCTCATACTCCCAAGAGTAGTTAATTGCATATATAATTAACCTGCATCAGTCTCTCGTGTTCATTCATTAAGCTTTAGTGTAGAATATATTTGTGAGAGCACTTACAAATAGAATGGTGGTTTGCTGAAGAGAAAGACTTCCGACTTGGATACTTTTTAAAGACAGACAACTGAAACTATTACTACACTTCAAATGAAGGTTAATAATATGATTTTATTAAATATAATAACAATAGCATATACGTATATATGTCTCTATTGGGAAAACATAGATTAGGGGCACAGCTTTCATACAGATTAAACAAATAACTTCACTCTCTAGTGGAATGGAACCAGGACATGCGCAATATAAAGATCACTGTGTACCTGTTCATCTAATAATAAGTAAAATAATATATAATAATAAGTATTATTATATTATCCCTATTATTATTTAAACTTATTATTATTACTTATTAGTTTTATATTTACTTATTTTATTTTACTTATTATTATTTTTACATTTGTATCTGGACAACACACTATACAGCAAGGGCCCTGCTGATATGCATTATATGTACTGTATGCTATTAATCATATTTTAATAAAAGAAGTGGTATATTACAATTTGGAATCAAGTGATTACAGGCATATACCATATATTATTTATCTGTCAAAATCTTACGGTGGGTTAGTCAGAGGATAGAGCGCTCCCTATCCATGATCAAGGAAGGGAGAGCCACTGGCTAGACTGTCATTGTTCTGAAAATGGTCATGTGACCGCACAGACGTTTTTCACTGTTGTGTAAATATAGCCTATGGCTACCTGCACATGTTTTTTTTCCAATTGGATTTTCATGCAGAAAAACCACAGCTTAATAGAGCACCAGCAAAGTGTATGAGATCTGACAGATTTCTGTGCAGAAATTGACCTGCCAGGTGAATTTTGAAATCTGCAGCATCCCAAGTGTTTCTGTGGAATTTTAGTGCAGATTTTACCCCTTGTAATGTAAAGGGCAATATTGGGGGGGGGGGGAGGCTTCAGAATCTGCAACAAAATCCCTAAGTAACACATGCGGATTCTGCTGCAGAATTTCTTCTGGAAATGTAGAGAAATCTGCATGAAAATCCGCACAGAAATTCTGTTTGTAAACCCGCACCCATGTTAATGTTATGTCAGATCAGTGTATATTAGGGCGAGTTCACACCACCACTGTATAGTTTCTTTGTTCTTCTCTGTTAGAGGTGCAGAACAATGAAAATAATGGAAGTGTTGAATCGGGGAACATAACTGAAACCAACAAAGCTGAATAGACTCCATTGACTATGATGGAGTCTATTCAGTTTCCATTCACGATCCTAGAACAAAAAGTCCTGCATGCCCGGTCTTTTTGATGACCCCAAAATGGAACCTTCAACGCAGACATGAACAAGCCCTAAGATAGATATTTTATTATAAAGAACTGATTTGAAATAAGACAAATGTGCGTAATATCTGTACATAATATGATATGGAAAACCTGTTTCTCTTTTTTGTTACTGTGGTGATGCCAAAAATGCTGTTCTTTATAAAGAAGCCAACGCATGACAGCATTAGATGAGTATAACACACAGTACTTTTATTAAATGCGTGCCAGCTAATAACAATGAACTGAAGAGCCAGCCACTGGATTTATCAGGAATGACACATTCCCTAAGACAATCTTCCCTTAGGAAGTACAGCAGTCAGCACAAGCACACTGACAGACGCCCACTGCATGACGGTGCCAATGCTAACACTGCACATATAGTCCATGCTGTGAATGTGTCCTTCTCCTCTCTACAGCGCAGTACATTTTTCTTACCACATCTGTTTCATTAGAAACTGTGTGAGTCCCAAATGATTAGTGTTTTCTGGATAGTATTCACTAGCAGCTGCTGCAGTAGACTTTCCACTTCAACGTACATTATCACACGGTAAATCTGTGCTTTGTCTATGGTAACCTGCAATAACAAGTGGACTCCTATTTGTCTCTGGGTTTCTTTGGTAGAAATAACATTTCGTCCTGCCACATTTATTTTTGGAAACTATGCTGGTGAAACCCATTATGCCCAGTATGGCCAGAAGGTGGCTATGCATGCATGTGGCCCTGTCCATAGGTCTGTGGGAGGTATGGAAACGGCAGAACCAGAGACTCGCATTGACCAAACTGGGGGTCACAAGCATGCCTCTTCTTGGCTGAATATGAGGGGTGAGAAGAGCAGGATGTCTGTGAGTTGTAACTTCAGCCAATGCTTACAGCTCAAAAAGAGAAAGGGACATTGCTTTAACCCCTTAGGGACCGGGCTCATTTTCACCTTAAGGACCAGGCCATTTTTTGCAAATCTGACCAGTGTCACTTTATGTGGTGATAACTTTAAAACGCTTTGACTTATCCAGGATATTCTGAGACTGTTTTTTCGTCACATATTGTACTTCATGACACTGGTAAAATGGAGTAAAAAAACAAATTCATTAATATTTTTTTTTAAATACCAAATTTACCAAAAAATTAGAAAAATTTGCAAATTTCCAAGTTTCATTTTCTCTACTTCTATAATACATAGTAATACCTACCAAAATAGTTATTACTTTACATTCCCTATATGTCTACTTCATGTTTGGATCATTTTGGGAATTACATTTTATTTTTCGGTGATGTTACAAGGCTTAGAAGTTTAGAAGCAAATCTTCAAATATTTTTCAGAAATGTTCAGAAACCCACTTTTTAAGGACCAGTTCAGGTCTGAAGTCACTTTATGAGGTTTACATAATAGAAACCACCCAAATATGACCCCATTCTAGAAACTACACCCCTCAAGGTATTCAAAACTGATTTTACAAACTTTGTTAACCCTTTAGGTGTTCCACAAGAATTAATGGAAAATAGAGATAAAATTTCTAAATTTAACATTTTATGGGCAGATTTTCTATTTTAATAAGTTTTTTCCAGTTACAAAGCAAGGGTTAACAGCCAAACAAAACTCAATATTCTTGGCCCTGATTCTGTAGTTTACAGAAACACCCCATATGTGGTCGTAAACTGCTGTACGGGCACACAGCAGGGCAAAGAAGGAAAGGAAAGTCATACGGTTTTTGGAAGGTAGATTTTGCTGGACTGGTTTTTTGACCCCATGCCCCATTTGAAGCCCCCCTGATGCACCCCTAGAGTAAAAACTCCTAAAAAGTGACCGCATTTTAGAAACTACGGAATAGGGTGGCAGTTTTGTTGGTACTATTTTAGGGTACATATGATTTTTGGTTGCTCTATATTACACTTTTTGTGAGGGGAGGTAGCAAGAAATAGCTATTTTGGCACCGTTTTTATTATTTACAATATTCATCTAACAGGTTATATCATGTGGTATTTTTATAGAGCAGGTTGTCACGAAAGCAGCAATACGTAATTTGTATACCATTTTTTTTATTTATGTAAGTTTTAGACAATGAGTTCATTTTTGAACCAAAAAAAAATCATGTTTTAGTGTCTCCATAGTCTGAGAGCCATAGTTTTTCAGTTTTTAGACGATTATCTTGGGTAGGGTATGATTTTTGCAGGATGAGATGACGGTTTTATTGGCACTATTTTGGGGTGCATATGACTTTATGATCGCTTGCTATTACACTTTTTGTGATGTAAGGTGACAAAAATGGCTTTTTTACACGGTTTTTCTTTTTTTACAGTGTTCACCTGAGGGGTTAGTTAGGTCATGTGATATTTTTATAGAGCAGGTTATTACGGATGCGGAGATACCTAATATTTATACTTTTTTTATTTACTTAAGTTTTACACAATAACAGCTTTTTTTAAACAAAAAAATGTTTTAGTGTCTCCATATTCTGAGCCAAACTTTTTTTTTTTTAGGTAGGGGCTCATTTTTTGCAGGATGAGGTGACGCTTAGATTGGTACTATTTTGGTGGGCATACTCCTTTTTGTTTGCTTGCTGTTGTACTTTTAGTGATGATTATTTTTTACGGTGTTCATCTAAGGGGTTAGGTCTTGTGATATGTTTATAGAGCCAGTCGATTCGGATGCAGCGGTACCTAATATGTCAAGTTTTTGTCAATTTTCCCTAATTTTTACCAATTTTTTTTTACTTTATTTTACTTTATTTGGGTGGAATGACGTTTAGTTTTTTTCTTGAAACTTTTAATTTTTTTTTGGGGGGGGGACTTTATTTTTTCAACTTTTTTTTCACTTAAATTTTTATCCCACTTTGGGACTTCAACTTTTGGGGGTCTAATCCCCTTTACAATGCATTACAATACTTCTGTCTAATCCCCTTTACAATGCATTCCAATACTTCCTGCCTGTGAGATCCAGGGGGCTGGATCTCACAGGCTCTTCACCGGAAAGCAGCGTCGATGCCTAAGGAAGGCATCGCGCTGCCTTCCATGCCATTGGGTCCCCATTACAACAGCATGGGGACCCGATGGCACCTCCGATCACCGCCGCAAATTGACCTGCGGTCTTTGGACCCCCCGCGCATTGTCCCAGGGTGGCTGCTGATTGATTTCAGCAGGCATCCAGTTCCGATCCCCGCCCACCGCACGGCAGTGATCGGAACTACACATGACGTACTGGTATGTCATGTGTCCTTAAGTACCAGGACATCATGACATACCGGTACGTCATATGTCCCCAAGAGGTTAAAGACTTCTCCTGGGCTACTCTAGGGATCTCATCCAGCCAACCAATACTCTACTCCATACTGGTAAAGGGCAAGAACCCCGAAATAGCTTTCTACAGGTGTGGGGGGTCTCTGGTTTTCTCATAGAGCATTGCCTGTAAAATAATTCCTCATACACCTCTGTGTCTCTTCAATGAGAAACAATATCACCTGATGCGTACAGCTTATTATTATGCAGTAATTTTATTTCAATCTGAAGGCAGAATGATACAGAGCAGAAGCAGCTGAGCAGATTGATATATAGGTTTGTGAAAGAAGATTCAGCAAACAATGTAATTTATTCATTAACATCTGTGCTCTTTCTAAGCTCAGTAGCCACACTGGGCGGTCTTATCAGTGAAGGACAGCTATCTATTTTGATTTGAGTGGATGCTCGGCCAAACACTGTGTGTTCTCAAGTCAATGTATTTAAATCTAATTTAGCCTCTATTTCTGAAAAGTTTCTGATGGGATTTGAACTTACAAAATTCTACATTAGAGGTAAGAACCTTAACCCCTCAGCTATACAGCTGAATGATAAACTTCGTCAGAAAAACCTCATAGTAGTTTTGTATGTAGTAAGTATTCCTAGACAGCAGAAGTATCATTTTAAATTTTTTTTTTATTTTTTTTTTAAATTAGTCTTTATTTAATTTTCACACAAGGAACAAATCCACAAAAATCAGGTAAACAGAGATCCACCAGTCCTAATTAATAAGTACAGTTCCTTTTTTTTTTCTTTCCCTATCTTCTCCCGTTTCCCATCCTACACCCCCCCCCCCCCTCCGCGTAGGGACGTGAGAGAGAAAAAAAATAAAATAAAAAAATAAACACTAAAGTGACCACTTTTCCCACACTTGGTCGAGATTTATTGACCTTTTTATATAGTTCTCCATCACTCGTTCTTCTTTAATTAAATTGTCTACCATTTTTCTCCATTGTCCCACTGTCGGTAGATCTACTTTTATCCATTGCCTAAGTATGAGCAGTCTGGCCTGAAACAGTACTTTATTCAAGACCAGTCGAGTTTTTTTATTTAGTTTCAAATGTTCAGTTGCCCCTAGAATACCAATTATTGGGTCATTGGGCAGCCGGACTTTCAGGAGCAAGAATATGGTTTCCATTATTTCTGTCCAATATCTATGGAGCTTGGGACATCTCCAAAAACAGTGTATTAAATCTGCTCTCTCCTCCCCACATTTTGGACACTTATCTGTTGCTTTCACACCCATTCTTTTCAACATCCATGGAGATCGATGTAATCTATGCACTATAAAAAATTGTGAGATCTTATGAGAGCCCCTATCGGAGATTGTAGCATAGTTTCTAAGGGCATCTTTCCAATTTTCTTCTGTAAGGGATCCAAGATCTTTTTCCCATTTTCCTAGAGCTAGCATTGTGATCTTTTTTCTCTTCCCACCCATCAAAAGCCTATATCTCCTTGCTGTTGTTCCTACTCCTTCCCCTACTGTAATGAATTTATCCAACCTATCTGATTTTTCCCTTCTATACCTATCCTCCTGTACCACTGTCCGCAATACATTCCTAAGTTGGAGATATTTATACGTGTCAGTATGGGGGATCCCAAATTCCAACACCATTGTGTTGAAATCTTTCAACTTGTCTTCCTCAAAGATCTGGTCTAGATATTTCATTCCTTTTTTCTGCCAATCTATATAGTCCCTTATTGTTTCTAATTCTTTTAAATTAACATTTTTCCATATCGGTGTGTATTTCAAAAACCCTTTAATCTCCAATATCTTCTTAATTTCCCCCCATACGTATTCTATTAAGTTTAATATTCTATTCTCTGAATTTTTTTTACCCAAAAAACCTGACTCCAACACCTCTAAGTGATTCCCTCCCTCTTTCCAACCCCATCTATTTAATTCTTGCCTACCCACTTGAGTGTCTAAGCTACCCTTTATATTCCCGTATTGAATTATTAAATAATAAAGAAACAAATTAGGAACCGCTAGACCTCCATCCTGCACTGGGAGCTGGAGGACTTCCTTCTTTATCCGAGGAATCGCGCCTTTCCAGATGAGGTCCCCCATTAGTCTTTCTAATAATTTAAAGGTAGTCTGCGATATTCTCACTGGAGCATTTTGCAATATATAGAGTATCTTTGGGAGAAAGACCATTTTTATTAAATTTACCCTACCTTGAATTGACATTGGCAGTTTTTTCCATATATGTATTTTAGTTCTTAATTCTTTAATTAGGGGGAGGACATTTAATTTTTCATATTCTTCTATATTTCCGGAGATTTGTACACCGAGATATTTAAAATTTTCGTGTTTTTTTAAAACCTGCACCCGTGGATGTTAACATCCATGCTCCAGCTCTATAGCGTTGTGGTTAAGATTCTGGGCTCTAATATAGAAAGTTGTGAGTTCAAATCCCAGCAGAAACATTTCAGAAATAGAGGCTAAAATAAATGTATATATATATGTTTTTTGTAATTGTAAAAAATGTATAGCACAAAATTAATGTGTAATTACAAAAAATATATATATATATATATATATATATATACACTCACCTAAAGAATTATTAGGAACACCTGTTTTATTTCTTATTAATGTGATTATCTAGTCAACCAATCACATGGCAGTTGCTTCAATGCATGTAGGGTTGTGGTCCTGGTCAAGACAATCTTCTGAACTCCAAACTGAATGTCAGAATGGGAAAGAAAGGTGGGCTACAACAGCAGAAGACCCCACCGGGTACCACTCATCTCCACTACAAATAGGAAAAAGAGGCTACAATTTGCACAAGCTCACCAAAATTGGACTGTTGAAGACTGGAAAAATGTTGCCTGGTCTGATGAGTCTCGATTTCTGTTGAGACATTCAAATGGTAGAGTCCAAATTTGGCGTAAACAGAATGAGAACATGTATCCATCATGCCTTGTTATCACTGTGCAGGCTGGTGGTGGTGGTGTAATGGTGTGGGGGATGTTTTCTGGGCACACTTTAGGCCCCTTAGTGCCAATTATTTCTGACCATGTCCATCCCTTCATGACCACCATGTACCCATCCTCTGATGGCTACTTCCAGCAGGATAATGCACCATGTCACAAAGTTCGAATCATTTCAAATTGGTTTCTTGAACATGACAATGAGTTCACTGTACTAAAATGGCCCCCACAGTCACCAGATCTCAACCCAATAGAGCATCTTTGGGATGTGTTGGAACGGGAGCTTCGTGCCCTGGATGTGCATCCCTCAAATCTCCATCAACTGCACTATGCTATCCTATCAATATGGGCCAACATTTCTAAAGAATGCTATCAGCACCTTGTTGAATTAATGCCACATAGAATTAAGGCAGTTCTGAAGGCAAAAGGGGGTCTAACACCGTATTAGTATGGTGTTCCTAATAATTCTTTAGGTGAGTGTATATAGATGATATAGATAAAATCATACATATATATGAATGCATAACATGTGGGAAACTACTACTGATGTTTTTAGCCATAATATATTTACATATATTATATATTCTAAATATATAATAATATATTATGGCTAAAAACTTGTAATGTTTCTGCCAGTATTTGAACTCACAACCTTCTACATTAGAGCCAAGAACTTTAACCACTACGCTATAGAGCTGTATGTTAACCTACAGTAAAATATAAAATGATACTTCTGCTGTATAGGAATAGTGATAGACGAACATTTGCTGGGACGGTTCGCGAACACGCGAACGCGATCAAATGTTCGCGAAACCGCAAGTTCGGGCCGGGTCCCATTCGTTTTAATGGCAGGCGAACCTGAAAAACCTTCAGCTCATATTTTCAGCCAAGAAATAATTACTAGAAGTGCACAAATAGTCCCACAACATGAACAGTGACATACCAGATGTATTATTCGAATTTGCGATCTACATTCATTATTTTTTTCAATGCGAAATATCGGCAATATCATTTTCGTGTACGCGCATGCGCAAATGCACTATACAGTACCCAAATGCAACATAAAAAAAGTATATTGGTATATAACAACCCGCTTCAAGTTTTTTTGGGGGGGGGACTGGTATATCACACCAGTAGAAATTATTTGTTCCAATAACGCTTGTCCCTCTATATAACTGCAGTATCGCAGCAGAACCGCACACAACTGCCGCACAATACAAATGCACTATAATATACTTTAGAAAGTATATTATAACATTGTACAAGGAAGGCAATCCATTAGAATATACATAAAGATAAAACGTAACCTTAAATAATGTTACTATGAGGGTCCATTCACACGTCCGTAAGTGTTTTGCGGATCCGCAAAACACGAACACCGGCAATATGCATTCCGCATTTTGCAGACCACACATCGCGGACTGCAATTGCGGACAAGAATAGAAAAAAGTTCAATTTTTTTGCGGAAACGGAGGCACAGATGCGGAAGTGCGGATCTGCAAATGCGGATGCGGACAGCACATTCCAGCTCCATTGAAAATGAATGGGTCTGCACCCGTTCCTCAAAATTGCGGAAAGGATGCGGACCCATTTTGCGGACGTGTGAATGGAAAAGATATCCCTCAAAATGAAAATAAATTAAATTATTAAAGTTTAAATCTAAATTATTAAAGTACCAAAAGCATAGATGTGGTAGCCAATAACAAGTGCTCGGCGGCACCAAATGAGAAACCATATGTCCTACCACAATCCGGGGGGTTCCAGTGCACATCCATGAATCCCGGAGGGAAAGCAAAAAACATCTATCCCTGGGCTAGATGATGATGTGTTATTGAAGGACAGGGTGGGCAAGGAACTGTCCCTGAGATTGCCCTACAGGGGGGTGCTATTCTGGCCCTGATAGCCTAACCACAGACCACCCGCCCTGATAAGAGCGACCCCATCCAGAACCTTACCTATATAAAAATGGCCCTAGTAAGCCCCTAGCTCCGAGGCCCCTGACTTCCAGGTGATCACTATATAGATCTATGTGTTTTTGACTCATTATAAAAGTATATTATAAGTATATCACACCTCTCTGTGTATCACACCTATTGATGGCACACCTATACGAGTCCTTAAAAAGACTTTTGTGGCCCTATTAGCTAGCGTTTGGTGTCTCTAAGAGCCTGTCCCTGCTCCACACAGCAACCTCTCCCTACACTGGCAAAACACTGAATGTAAAATGGCGGCCAGATCAGGTTTATTTATACAGTAGGGGGTATGTCCATGTGCTGAAATGTCTCAATTGGCTGTCCTGTACCACCTGATGGATGTGTCATGGGTCAAAGTTCTTCACAATGTAAAAGAACATGGCGGGCGCGAATATCTCCATATGTTCGCATGTTTGGCGAATCGCGAGCATGCAAAGTTCGCCGCGAGATGACCGCCGGGCGAACTGCAAGGCCATCTCTATATATGAATACTTACTACATGAGAAACCACTATGAGTTTTTTTATTTTTTATCATTCAGCTTTATAGCTGAGTGGTTACAGTTCTTGTCTCTAATGTAGAAGTTTGTGAATTCAAATCCCGGCAGAAACTTTTCAGAAATAGACGCTAAATTAGATTTAAATACACTGGTTGTCCCAAAGCACTGACTCCATATATGGACATAGCTATATATAGAGTCAGAGCAGGGACTTCTAAGCACGGACTCACACTGGGGGATTCCCCCACTGTACAGCGATCTTCTTCATAGACCTCAGTGGGACCAAGCACCCTCCCCTCTTCAGAGCAGGGGATGCCTGGTTTAATGCTCGGGTTCTCCCATTGTCTTCCATTGTGCTCGGGTGATCTGGTAGAGTACCCGAGAATCCAAAAGTGTTCTACCCAAGCACTTTAGTGCTCGATCAACACTACTGTCTATATATACACACATATAAGGAGGGCTGGCAATCATGGATAAGAACACCCACTTGACTACTGAGCTCATAAAGAGCAGAAATGTGATGATATAAATGACAAGTTTTACTTAATCTTTCCATACAAAATCTTTTTGCATAAAAGGTATAAATCAATCTGCTCAGCTAACATGCTGCCTGCAGATTGGACTGTATTTATATCATAGGCAGCAAAAGTTAGAACATATAAAATAGCCCTTGTTATAATTAACTAGAGAATGTACAGGAATTGCTGATTTGTATAACATTGCAGCCTACAATGAAAATGGAAACAAATATACAAAACATAGCAGCACTCTGGATGTGCTAAGCCAGTGGATACAGACTATGCAGCTGCTATAGGGTCATGTGACAAGAGGGCCTGAGACCGAATGACCATGGCCCCATCCCACCTAATCAATTACAAATCCCAGCTAGTAGCTAAGTGATCAGCTCCCAAGAAGATCACGTCCTAGACCACAGGAAGCAAGTGGAGGGAAGGAGGAATCATATCTACTGCGTGTGACTCTCCTCCCTCCTCTGTTGCTGCCACTATATAGACTCCTCCTTGGACCTCAGGAGTCTGGTAAAACAGCTGATTAAGTTTATTTCATGTTCTTTTATTTGTGTAGCAACTCGCAGGGGGAGAGTCAAAAGGAAGGGAGTGGTAATTGTGGCACTGATAGGAGTAGTACGGGTCCATGGTGGTGCTTCCCGGGGGCCATGCAGTAAATGGAGGGTGCACACGTTGTTCCTTCAGGGCACACCCTGAACTTTCTGGGGTCTCCTGTCTAGTAATTAGTGATGGACGAACATCGGCCGGGATGTTTTGCGAACGCACGTGGGAATTTTTGCCATTGATCCCCCTTTGGTATGTCACTTTTTATGTTGTGGGACTATTTGTGCACTTCTAGTAAGTATTTGGTGGCTGCAAATAAGACCTGAAGGTTTGTCAGGTTCACCTGCCATTAAAGTGAATATTTGCAGCCACCAAATACTTACTAGAAGTGCACAAATAGTCCCACAACATAAAAAGTGACATACCAAAGGGGAAACAATGGCAAAAATTCCCACCAAAAATATGTATTTTAATCAAGGGCCATTTTTATGCGTCTTAAAGGGAAACTCTCAAAAATGTGCACTGCTGGATTCTAGAACATTTTTATTTTAGGCCACGGGAGTACAGGCCCCAAAAAGTAGGCATTCACCTGACAGAAAAGAACAAGTGATTATGTGGCTGGAGGTATATTAGACGATCAGTGGATAACAATTGTACTGTAGGCCAGTGGAGTACAGGCCCCAAACATTAGGCATTCACTGGACAGAAAAGTGATTATGTGGCTGGAGGTACATTAGGGGGGTTTCAAATGGGACATGGTATAAAAAAAAAAAAAACAGTCCAGCAAAATCTGCATTGCAAAAACCATATGGCGCTCCTTTCCTTCTGCGCCCTGCTGTTTGGCCATACAGCATTTTATGACCACATATGGGGTGTTTCTGAAAACTACAGAATCAGGGGAATAAATATAGAGTTTTGTTTGACTGTAGTGTTAACCTTTGCTTTGTTAACGGAAAAAAATTATTAAAAGGGAAATTTGGCAAAAAATAGCTGTTTTGGCACTGTTTATTTTGAGAGTCAGTTTTTTTTTAGTTTTTAGCTATTGTCTTAAGTAGGGGCTCATTTCTTTTAGGGATGAGAGGGCGGTTTTATTAGCACTATTTTGGGGTGCATATGACTTTTTGATTGCTTGCTATTAGACTTTTTGTGATGTAAGATGACAAAAAAAGCTAACTCTAAGATACTAAATGTTATTTTTTTTTGTTTAAAAAAGGATATTATAGTGTAAAACCTAAATAATTTTTTAAAAAGTAGACATATTAGGTATTGCGCGTTCGTAAGAATCTGCTCTATAAAAATAACAGATGACCTAATACCTCAGGTGAACACAGTAAAAAAAAAAAACGTTTTTATTTGTATTTTTTTTACTGTGTTCATCTGGGGGGTTAGTTCATGAGAGCCAAAGTTTTTTTTATTTTTTTATTTTCTAGGCGATTGTCAGTGGCTACATAGAATTAAAATTGGGGAAGGGGATTATAAATTTAGTACTCCGTGGAAGTGTGGTACTCCCTGAAGCAACCGTCAATGCAGAGGCCCGGATGATCGGGGCACGTGTCAGACTGAGTGGTGGTGTCCTTCCGTATCCCTCTCCTGTGACACACTCTGCACTTTTTTTTTCCCCGAGGTACTCCGGCCTGCTCTTTCCCGGTCAGAAAAGATCAGGGCCTTGAGGACTGCCTCATAGAACTGGAGGAATTTCCCTGTGTTGCCAGCACTCCGGGACAGCACAAAAGAGTTGTACAAGGCAACCTGTACAAAGTAGACTGCAACTTTTTTGTACGATGCCCGGGTTTTGCGCATGGCATTATATGGCTTGAGGTCTTGATCAGAGAGATCAACTCCTCCCATATACCGATTGTTGTCGACAATACAATCGGGTTTGAGGACCGTTGCCGCGGTACCTCGCACAGGGACAGAGGTGATGCCGTTACCGTGAATTGTGGACAGTACAAGGACATCCCTCTTGTCCTTATCTAGCAGTGGGTGCATAAGGTCCCACACAAGTTTCCCGCTAACACCCAGAGTGGGGGGACATTCTGTGGGTTCAATACAGGAATCTTGCCCCTCGTACACACAAAACTTGTAAGTGTACCCTGAAGTACTCTCACAAAGTTTGTACAGCTTCACGCCATACCTCACCCACTTAGAGGGAACATACTGGCGGAAAATGAGTCTCCCCTTGAAAGCAATGAGAGACTCATCAACAGCGACCTCCCTTCCAGGTACATAGGCCTCCAAAAATTTGGCCCCGAAGTGATCGATGACCGGCCTGATTTTGTACAGGCGGTCATAGGCAGGATCACCTCGGGGGGGACATGCTGCATTATCTGCATAATGCAGGCATTTCCGGATGGCCTCAAAACGGGAACGTGTCATGGTCATACAGTAGAATGGGGTCTGGTAGAGAATATCCCCACTCCAGTACTACCTGACACTGGGTTTTTTGACTAGGCCCATGTGCAGCACGAGCCCCCAAAACGTCCTCATCTTGGCTGCACTGACTGGAGTCCAGCCACTGGACTTAGCCAAAAAGGAGCCTGGGTGTTGAGCAACGAACTGTTGTGCGAACAAGTTCATTTGCTAAACCATCAGATTCACAAAGTGGTCACAAAAAAAAAAAAAAAAAGTCATATTCAATGAAGCCCACTGTGGGAATCTGGATTCCTGGACGGCCAACAAAATCAGGAATCACGGGATCAAAATCCTCTGGGGTACACCATGCAAGTTCACCGGTAGAGGGCTCAGGTGGACTTATCTGGTGGGCCGGAAAACTAGTATGAGCCCCAGAGCTGCTCGTACTAGTGTGGGCCACAGGGTCCCTGGCATGGGGGTCCCCTTGCTCTGCCTGGCAGCATCTCCGCCGCCTTGGGGGCTCAATATCATCACTAGATGATGAGGAGGACGCGGATGACAAGAGGAAAGTGGGGTCATCCTCGTCCTCACTGAGGCTCTCTGAGTCGGAGGCATGCAGGGCGTATGTGTGTGGGGGGGGGGGGGCATGGGTGTTTGAGTACTTACCCTAAATCTAACAGAAAAAAAAAACTAAATAAAAAAAAATCTAGAAAGATTCAAACTCGCTGATCAGCGGTCCGAAGCTGATCAGCGGTGGGGTGGACGATGCGCTAACAGTGGCAGGACTATAAAATTGCCAGCCAAAGTCAGCGCACGCACACACAAAAAAAATTGTGTGGGGGAACAGGGGGGCAGGGGGGCAAGCTGCAGTGACCCTGGGGGGTCTAGGGTCACACAGCTGAGTGTGCTGTGGACCCCAGACACCCGATCAGGGTTTTGCTGAAAAAAAAACTTTTTTTATTTTCCTAAACTCTCCCTAATCTCCCTGCATAATCTAAGCTGTCACTAAACCTGTCCCTAGGTACCTGTGGTGGCTCAGATGGGGGGTGCTGGGCACAGATGAGGGGTGCTGGGGGTGCTGTGCTCCACAAGGCTCCTCTCTCCACGCTCCAGGATGCATTGTGGAGGAGGAGGCAGAGCTGGGGGAAGTCAACCGCCCCACCAGCCCGTGCAGAGAATCGGAAGCGATCCTGAGAGGTAATGTCACCATCACCTCTCAGGATCTAAGGATGGTGATTGGTGGTGTATTATCACCAGAGACCCGAATAACCTGGAAATGCAGCAAACCACAAGTCTGAATTGACCTGCAGTTTGCCACGATCGCCGATACGGGGGGTCACAGGACTCCCTTCGGCACTGTCACAGAGTGCCTGCTGAATTATTTCAGCAGGCACTCTGTTCCGATCACTGCCCGCCACGCAGCGGTGATCGGGAATACACAGGGCGTACCTGTACGCCCTGTCCCCCCAACAGGTTAATCAGTATTTTGTGGAAGCAGGTATACCGCACCCCTTAATCAGTTTTTTGGGGGGCAACAGGCATATCACACCCGTTGCAAATAGTTGTTCCAAAAACGCTTGTACGTCTATATAGTCGCGGTATCGCAGCAGAACCACACACAACTGCTGCACAATACAGATGCACTATAATATACTTTCTATGTTAAAAAGTATATTATAGATATATCACACCCCTCAGTATATCACACCTATCGATAGCACACATATGCCAGTCCTTAAAAGGACTTTTGTGGGCCTATAAGCTAGCGTTTGGTGTCCCTAACAGTCTGTCCCTGCTCCACAAAACAACATCTCCCTATATCGGCAAAACACAGAATGTAAAATGGCTGCCAGATCGGGTTCTGTTATAAGGTGGGGGTGTGTCCATGTGCTGAAACGTCTCAATTGGCTGTCCTGTCCCACCTGATGGGTGTGTCATGGGTCAAATTTCGGCGCAATGCAAAAGAATATGGGGCATGCGAAACGACCGCCGGGCGAACCACAAGACCATCTCTACTAGTAATGAGTGCCCTTGATGTTAGGTGTATGACAGGGTGCAAAGCAGGAGCATGGATGAAGTGAGGAACAGAAGTATTTGAACACCCTGCGATTTTGCTAGTTCTCCCACTTCGAAATCATGGAGGAGTCTGAAATTCCCACTTTGAGAGACAGAATAAAATTTTAAGAAATCAGGAAATCACATTGTATGATTTTTAAAGAATGTATTTGTCTTGCACTGCTGAACATAAGTATTTGAACACCTGAGAAAATCTGTATTATTATTTGGTACAGAAGCCTTTGTTTGCAATTACAGAGGTCAAACGTTTCCTGTAGTTCTTGACCAGGTTTGCACACACTGCAACAGGGATTTTTGCCTTCTCCTCCACACAGATCTCCTCTAGATCTGTCAGGTTTCGTGGCTGTCCCTGGGCAATACGGAGTTTCAGCTCTCTCCAAAGATGTTCTATTGATTTAGGTCTGGAGACTGGCTAGGCCACTCCAGAACCTTGATATGCTTCTTACGGAGCCACTCCTTGGTTATCCTGGCTGTGTGCTTTGGGTCGTTGTCATGTTGGAAGACCCAGCCATGACCCATCTTCAATGCTCTGACTGACGGAAGGAGATTGTTGCTCAAAATCTCACAATAAATGGCCCCATTCATCCTCTCCTTAATACAGTTTAGTCGTCCTTTCCCTTTTGCAGAAAAGCACCCCCAAAGCATGATGCTACCACCCCCATGCTTCACAGTAGGGATGGTGTTCTTGGGATGCAACTCATCCTTCTTTTTTCTCCAAACACGACGAGTGAAGTTTAGACCATAAAGTTTTACTTTGGTCTCACATCTGACCACATGACCTTCTCCTTTGCCTCCTCTGGATCATCCAGATGGTCATTGCCAAACCTCAGATGGGCTTGGACATGTGATGACTTGAGCAGAGGAAGCTTCCGTGCAATGCATGATTTGAAACCATGACAGCGTAGTGTTCTACCGACAGTGAACTTTGAAACTGTGGTCCAAACTCTCTTCATGCCATTGACCAGCTCCTCCCTTGTAGTTCTGGGCAGATTCCTCACCTTTCTTATCATCAGTGATACCACACGAGGTGAGATCTTGCATGGAGCCCCAGTCCAAGGGAGACTGACAGTCGTCTTTAGCCTCTTCCATTTTCTAACAATTGCTCAAAATAGTTGATCTATTTTCACCAAGCTGTTTGGCAATTGCCCCATAGCCCTTTCCAGCCTTGTGGAGGTCCACAATTTTGTTTTTGGTGTTTTTTGACAGCTCTTTGGTCTTGTCCATGGTAGTAGTTGGCATCTGACTGACTGTGGGGTGGACAGAGGTCTTTAAAGAGCTCAGACAGGTGCTACTAAGTTAGATTAATAAGTGGAGTAGAGGTGGACTTTTTAAAGGCACAGTAACAGGTTTTTGAGAGCCAGAATTCTTGCTTTTTCTCAGGTGTTCAAATACTTATGTTCAGCAGTGCAAGACAAATAAATGCTTTAAAAATCATACAATTTGATTTCCTGAAAAACTCCTGTTAACTCTTTCTGCAATTCCTGATCCAAGGGGTGCAATTCTTCAAATGGACAGCCAGTCCGTTATACGAGTGTGGTGTGTGCTGCACAATGAAGCCTTTCCATAGCAGTAAAGTATTTCATGCCATAAACGAGCAGTACCTTACTGACATTATCTTGCATGGTCTAAATGGTACTTGACCTTCTAAGATGGATGATCCTTTAGAGGTACTCTGATGATAAAGTATCTAGTCTCTGGCAGCTGTAGCCTCAGAGATAAAAGTTCTCTGGACTCTGGTTTAGTTTGTAGGAGCTTGCACATGTAGGTATTGTCTGTAGTTCATCTCAGCTAAGACAACAAAGTCTAACCTAACCAAATCTGCCAGTCTTAACTCTATACTGCCCATATATTGTTATTAGGTATGCACAGTGCATAAAGAAATAAGTTCTTTAATAATGAATCACAACATTTTACTCATCAACATTAAATTAACCCTTTTAGAAGTAATTAACCCTCCGCAGTAGTCCTCTGGGGCACTTCATATGGTATGTAGTGGAAGAGGGAAGTGTCTTCTTTATAGACTTTCTAGGAGATGGGGCTTAAATGTGCATGCTATGTTTGGAGGCAGGAGGAATTATATGGTTATACTGTAGATGTTGTTTTTGTGGGGTAGGTGGGCTTGGCTATAAATACACTCCTCAACATTGAAATTGCAATAATAAAAAGGGAAAGCCATAATTGTTAATTCAAATTGAGGAAGCTGTCTTATATTTAGAACCGACAGAACCACAGTGGGAGGCACGTGGGAGGAGCAAAGAAGCCAGATTGAAAGCAAAGATTTTTAGCAACATAAAACCTCACAAATCTGATCAAGTCAGGTCGAGTGATAATGTAAATCCTCCTGTTCGTCGATATGCCAGTTATTGCCACTTGCTGCAAAATGAGAGAGACAGAATCCTTGAATTGAGAGACTTTAGTTTATCACTGTAGCAGGCCTAGGCCTAGATGTCAGTACAGACAACACTGTGTGTTTCGGTGTTTGGGAAAACAACTATGAACTGGAATGACCGCAAACGGGGCACAGAGGCAAAACTCAGCACAAACCAATTATCTGATTAGAAGAATGGCACATAGTGATCCATTCTGCACTGCAATGGAAATTTTATGTCATATCCCAAGCCTAAGGCAGCAAATAGTGTCTGCACAAACCATCAGAAGACTTTTGTACGACATTGTGTTTCACCCAGCTACAGGTGTTCCGTTGACCTCATGTCAACACTCTTAAGGGCTTTCATGGTGTACAGCAAAATAGATATGGAGGTTGGAGTTCTATCATTTTCAGAGATGAGTCCTGTTTTAGCCCTATTCCTGTCCTGATCGATATTATAGCCAGAGCCTAGTCTAAAGAGGCCGTCACAAGTGAATATCACACTGATCCTACTTCCATGATTATGGTGTAGGGTGGCATAAATTCCAATAACTGGACACCTCTAGTCCAGGTACAGTGAATCACTGACAGCTTGGCATTACATTGATTTGGTCATGGAAACAGCGGTACAGTAATTTCTTCAAAGTATCCCAGGAACTGTTTTTCAGCAGGATATTGCCATGCAGGGTGTTCCTCAAGCTACTGTGAACCACCTGTGTGGCCAAAACATACTACCATGTCCTTCAGCGTCACCAAATTTGTCTCCCTTTGAGAACATCTGTGACGTCATTGCAAAGGGAGCTGCCAGCAGCAGATCTTGATGTTCTGCGTGCTGAAGTGCATACAGAGTGAAACAGCATTCCTCAGACAACCATTGATAACCTCATTGATATTATGCCAAGTCATGTAAATGCTATTTCAATGTTGAGGAGTGTATTATATGTGGGTGAGGAGGGTTCTTTATAGATCTTTTCATGGGGGAAGGAGGACTTGGCTTAAAGATTGTGTGGGAAGGAAGGCTTCTTTATAGGTAATTTTGTGGGGTATGAGGACTTTTTTTTAAAATAAGGTGTGGGTGGCTTTGTGCTATGTGTTGGGGAGGGGAACTTGGCGGCAAATGTTATATTGGGGATACGGGAAATATTTAGAGATTGTGTTTGTGGAGCAGAGGGACATGGTTGTTAAAGGGGTGTACCAAGATTTTAATACTGATGAGCTATCCTCTCGATAGTTAGCTATCAGTATCTGATCATTGGGGCCATACCCGGGACTAGAGATGGCCTTGCAGTTCGCCCCAGCAGTCATTTTGCGGCAAACTTTGTACGTTCACAATTCCCCAAACATGCGAACATATGGCGATGTCCGCTGGCGCCAAATTCTTTTGCAAATTGTAACTTCTTCAGCACATGTCTTTTTTTCAACAGTGGGACATTGCGGGGGCTTCTTGCAGATAGCTTGGCTTCACATAGGCATCTTCTAATTGTAACAGTACTCACAGGTAACTTTAGACCTTCTTTGATCTTTCTGGAGCGGATTGATGTCCTTGCCATTTTGTCTATTCTTCTATCCATTTGAATAGTAGTTTTTAGCTTTCTTCCACATCTTTCAGGTTTAGGTTGCCATTTTAAAGCATTTGCGATCATTTTAGCTGAGCAACCTATCATTTTCTGCACTTATTTATATGTTTTCCCCTCTCCAATCAACTTTTTAATCAAGGTACGTTGTTCCTCTGAACACTGTCCGGAACGACCCATTTCCTCAGAATTTCAGAGAGAAATGCACTGTAACCAGCATGTACAACATTTGCTGCCTTCCTTCCTTAAATAAGGGCAAATAATTGCCACCTTGTTTTTTAAAGAATGAATGAACTCTCTCATTAAACTCCACACTGCTATTATTTTGAACATGCCCCTTTCAATAAGTGATTGAAGTACAGAGAATCAGCAGCATGCTTGTCATGACTGTTGGGTCTGTTGGATTTCTATTACTCTACTACACCTGCTAGTAAAGCAGGTGTAGTAGAGTAGTGTAGAAATATCACTTCTACCAAAAACAGTGATTGATCAGGTTAGTGATGTCTGACTGCTATTATTTTGAACACAACTGTAACCCGTGGCTCCCGTGTGGATTTAGTGTTACCCCCACGGATTGCATGCAGGCCTGGCTCTTCTTCTCCTCCTCCTACTCCATCCTCCATCTCCTCCTCAGCTGACTCCTCCTTTTCCACTGCTACCGCCTCTTCCGCTGCGCTCCCCAAGCTCCCCAGAACCTATTTGACGTGCCAGGTGAGATGTTGCCATGCTGTGCTGCGGCTGTTGTGCCTGGATGCCAAGAGCCACACCAGTCCTGCACTGCTTTCAGCTCTGCGGTCACAGGCTGATCAGTGGCTAATCCCACTCAATTTGACAGTTGGTAAAGTGGTGTGCAACAACGGTGCCAATCTGCTGAAATAGGGCAAAATGACACACTTGCCATGCATGGCACACGTCCTGAACTTAGTCGTGCAGTAATTTGTTGCCAAATACCCCGGTGTCCAGGACGTCTTGCGGCAGGCCAGGAAAATATCTAGGCATTTTAGAAGATCTTACACGGTCATGGCTCGCCTTCCTGACGTTCAGCGGCAACACCATTTGCCCGTCAGACGTCTGATTTTTGACAAACCTACGCGCTGGATCTCTGCAGCAGGACAGGTTCTGGGAGCTTGGTTTCTTTTCACAAGCGCCAGTGGCTGCTCATGCGCGATGCTTGCAGACTTCTCCGGCCATTTGATGAGATCACCAAACTGGTCAGTCGCAGCCAGCGCGCCATCAGTGACATCGTACCTTACGCTTTATTTCTGGAGCGTGCATTGCGTCATGTCAATGATCAAGCTGTCGAGGACCAGGAGCTGGAAGATGAGGAAGTCGCAATGGCTGAATGAATTCCCAGGGGGGCTACTCCATCTGAGACAAGTCAGCAGGAATCTGAAGAGGAGTCAGAGGAGGATGGTGGCCGGGGGGAGGAGGATAAGCAAGAAGAGCAGGCTTTGAGGGGGACTTTAAACTATTTGGGGATCCCTGGTGTTGTCCGTGGCTGGAGGGAGGAGACAGAGGGCGACATTCTCCTGGACGATGAGCAGGAGCCAGGGCGCTCCACCGCTTCCAATTTAGTGCAAATGGCGGCCTTAATGCTCCAGTTTTTGAAGAGGGACCCCTGTATAAAAAGCATAAAGGGCAAGGACCAGTACTGGGTGGCAACGTACTTAGACCCCCGGTACAAACACAAAATGGCGGATATGTTACTAGCATCACAGAGGGCTGTCAGAATGCAGAATTTCCAGGCCTTGCTGCGAGAGATGCTGCATTCTGCTGTTGCAGGTGCTGGCATTGGAATTTCCACCCACAGCGAAACAGGTGCGGGTACCAATCCTACCACGCTTGCAAGAAGAGGGCGGTTTGAATGGTCACTTCAGATAGGAGATCATTCTTGCAGCCAACCCATCGACAGGATGTAGCCTCAGGGAACGCCTAGAACGACAGGTGTCTGACTACATCGGGTTAACAGCAATGTGGATGCTCTGAGAAGCGAGAAACCCCTGGACTACTGGGCGTGCAGGCTTGACCTGTGGCCAGAGCTGGCACAATTTGCCATGGAACTATTGGATTGCCCCTCGTCAAGTGTCCTTGAATTTCCTCATGCCAGCCCACAAATATCCGCCACCACCCAGAACAAATCATGGTCCTTGTCTTATGTATATATAGCGGCATAAAAGTCCTTTTCTGTCAGGTGAATGCCTAATTTTTGGGGCCTGTACTCCAGTGGCATACAGTAAAAAATTTATTCAGTGACCGCCTACTGTTCCTCCAGCCACATCATCACAAGTTATTTTCTGTCAGGTGAATGCCTAATTTTTGGGGCCTGTACTGGCCTACAGTAAAATTTTTATCCAGTAACCGCCTAATGTACCTCCAGCCATACAATCACTTGTTCTTTTCGGTCAGGTGAATGCCTAATTTTTGGGTACTCATGTGGCCTCAAATAAACATTTTGAGAGTTTCCCTTTAAGACGCATAAAAATGGCCCCTGATTAAAATACATATTATTTGTGGAAATTTTTGCCAATCATCCCCCTCTGGTCTGTCACTGTCCATGTTGTGGGACTATTTGTGCACTTCTAGTAAGTATTTATTTGGTGGCTGCAAGTATGACCTGAAGGTTTTTCAAGTTCGCCTGCCATTAAAGTCAATGGGGACCGCCGCGATCATTTGATCGCGAACGCGCGTTCGCAAACTGTCCCGGCCGATGTTCATCCATCATTACCAAGGACCCCCACTGATCAGTTGTTTGAGAAGGGACCGGCACTCCTGTGAGCGTTGAGTCCTTTTCGCAGATTTTCCTATGTCAGTGATGACATGTTCACAAGGTCACAAGGCCTAGGTGCAGCTCAGCCCCACAGAAGTAAATGGGGCTGAGTGCGATACCAAGCACAGCACTGTATAATGTACACTGATGTGAGAAGGCTGCGGTGCTCACAGGAGTGACATTGCCTTCTCAAACAGCTGATCGGTAGGGGACCCTGCTGTCAGACCCCCACCAATCAGATACCGATGACCTAGCCTGAGGCTAGGTCATCAATTTTAAAATCTCAGAAAACCCTTTTAAATTGTTTGTGTGTTGTGGGGGGAAATTATTAAGAGATTATTTTTGCGGAGGAAAGCATCTTGGCTGTATAGTTGTAGTCTTAATATGGTCAGGGACTTCACAGCATCCCTGGCTGCCATTACAACTGCTCGGAACCCCATGATGGGGCAATTTGAAGACAGAGAAATCTCGTCTATCTAACTTCCCTAATGTTGCAGTCCCTTTTACTACATATGAGAAGGTCATCCAGGATCAGTGAGGATTTTATAGGAGGTGCTATAATTTTGGATTTTTGTTTTCAATTATATCAGTATATTGAGCTTCATGCATATATCACTCACATATCACTTATCATTAATTACAGTGTCCTATTTGTCTACAAAATGTTGGCTGCCTGTGATTTTTTTGATAAGTTGTATAATTTTTTTTTAGGTTGGCAACCCTGATTAGCCCTCATCAGTTCAAAGGAGCACGGCTGTATGGATGTTTAGGACAATTCTTTCTAACAGTAAATCTGTTTCCTTACCGGTGTTTGAGGACCTATGACTATTAAAGGGGTTGTCTGGGTTCAGAGCTGAACCCAGACACACTTCCAGGCAGCCCCCAACTTGAGCATTGGAGCAGTTCATGCTCCGATGCTCTCCTCTGCCCTGTGATAAATTGCGCAGGGCAAAGGCATTTTCAGGAGTTCTGGTGACAAAACAGGCTCTCCATGGGGCTGCCAGGAAGCCCGGTGACGTCACCGGCACTGATTGGCGGGCTTTAGCACTGCCCTAGCCTGTAAAACGGCTAGGGCAGTGCTAAAGCACGCCCATCAGAGCCGGTGACATCACCAAACACACTGCCGGGCGGAAGCTTCCCCCCGACAGTGTGTTATTGTAAACAAAAGACCCCTTAGTCTTCGGCGCGAACTAGTGCAGGGCAAGGAGCGCATCGGAGCATGAGATGCTCCGATGCTAACATCAGGGGTACTGCCTGGGTGAAATTATGGGTATGTCCGGGTTCAGCTCTGAACCCGGACAACCCCATAAACAGATTGTCCTCAAGTAGAAACACAGATAAATAAAACAAGCACCAACCTCATATAATCTACAGTATATATTCCATAGATTCTGCTACTTCTCTATAGGTGACCGATTCTAGGTCAGCTGATTTTCAGACATATGGTAATATTTTCATAGTGAATATTAAAAATAAATGTTCTTTGCCTTTCAAGTTATATAGCAGTATAATTATTGGGTATAAAACAGCAAATGTGATGTTAATTCCCTGAAATGAATTTTTGAAGCAGATGCTTAAAGCACTTGATGATTTTACAAAGTCTGCTAACTTTCACAAGTTTTTGTATGTACTCATATGGTTAACACCTGATGTTCACTTAAATATAAACTGCACAATACATTAACCAGCTCAGAGGCATAGCTAGGGGCAGGGGCGTAACTACCATAGCGACAGACCATGTTACTGCTATGGGGCCCAGGGCAAGAGGGGACCCAGTCTTAGTTGGATTATCTCCTCTGAAGACTTTGTCAGGGCTCTACCCTCTAAAGGAACAATGGCCCAAGAGTAATTGAAAAGGATTTAGGCAGAAACTCTTCTGTCCTGTGTGGGGGGTCTGGTACTCTGGTTTGATCTTTGCTATGGGGACCTTACTTCTCTATGTATGCCACTGGCTAGGGGTTCAGCACTGGGAAGCAAAACACATCTGAGTGGATCTCCAACCCTGAGGGCCCCCCTGAATCCCTGTTTAAATGGAGTAGTGGTTGTCCAATTACCAATGAAGTTAAATGAAGTAGCTGCATTACCACGCAACTGCTGTCCATCCAGATGGAGCTACATCTACCTGTTTTGTGTAAAGGTGATAAGCATCAGCTGATACCAGCACAGTGGACAGAGCCATCTGTTTCCGTTTCTGTCTACTGTGCAGATATCAGGTGATTGTGGGGGTGCTGGGTGTCAGCGGCAATTTTTTGGCTGATTATTTTCTGTGGTTTTACATAGGACTGCAGGTAATATCAACTACATTATCTGTATTCAGAGTTATCACTGTGCTATCTGTGGCATTACATAGGACTGCAGGTACATGATGCTGCGTTATCTGCATTCTGTTCATGAAGCAACATTATAATATTTGTTTTGTTACTTTATAGCAGAGTGCATATAATGTAGCATCATGTACCTGCCTGCAGTCCTATGTAACACAACAGATAACACAGTAATAATTCTGACTACAGATAATGTAGTAGATGTTATCTGCAGTCCTATGTAACACAACAGAAAACACAGCAATAATTCTGAGTACAGATAATGTAGTTGATGCAAACTGCAGTTCTATGACATCATGAGCAGCTGGCACCACCGCAACCCTGATGGTTAAAGGGACCGGGCACCGGGTATAGCGAATCATTATTCCCAGAGGTGGTTCCTTGTTTTTCCACATCTGTATCTGCATCCTTGGGAAACAGATAAAGTTGAAAGCTCAGGCGCTATCTGACCTGCCCGACAAGCAGGGGCCCAGTGTCGGACTGAGGCGCCTTTACCTAAAAGTGGAATTGATTCTGGGGGCCCACGCTACAGCCACTGAAATGGAGATATTAGTTTTTCATTTTTACATGTACATTTCAGCATTTGACGTGCTGTTTAAGACAAAGTAACCTCTGGTCTCTGAATGACTACAGTGGTCATGGTACCAATCTGCTTCCTGATCCTGAAGGAACTGGAAGCGGCCGGAAACAGAACAGTGGCAGGATCACAGACAGGGTAGTGTTTTTTTGTGTTAAGGGGCACATGTCCTTACCATAGGGGTTGGACAACCCCATTAATTGTTTATGCAGTTCGGGTTCGCTCAACCCAGGTTAAAGTTCTGGTTCGTACTGAACTTTCGAGTTCGGGTACCCGGGCCCGAACACTGACTTTTTCACTGAAACATGGTTATGACATGGTTATAACAGAAAATAATAGCATTCTTAACCACTTTAAGTCCGCCCATAGGATATAAACGTCCTATGGGTGGACCTCTATTTCTGAAAGCACGTTTTAAAACGTCCTTTCAGAAATAGCAGCTGCACGCTAATCGTGCAGCTGCTGATCGGGTTGCCCGCTGTCAGTGACAGCAGGGCAACCCAGAGATAAGGCAGAGACAGTGCCCAGGTGTCCCTGCCTTCCGGATCGCTGCAGACACAGCGCTCACCGAGCGCTGTGTATGCAGAGCAGGAAGCGCTGTGCGCTTCCTGTTCCGGCCCGGCGGTCATGTGACCGCCGGGACCGGAGAGTGCAGGAGCTGTGAGGTCTTTCAGAGACCTTGATCAGCCCTGCTCTGAGGCTGTACAGCGCAGAATCATGCTGTACAGCCTCTCTGGGAGGTGCATTTCTTCTGTAACTGGGGCTACTATGTCAGCCCCAGTTACAGGAGAAATCAACAGTGAAAAAAAAAAAGAAAAAGTGAAGCAAATGTCCCCCAGAGGTCTTGTATGACCTTATGGGGGACGAAAAGTGTAAAAAAAAATAAAAAAAAAATAAAGGGTTAAAAAAAAAAAAAAAAAAAAAAATATAAGTTTCACATGTAAAAAAAAAAGCCCCAAAGTAAGGAATAAAAAAAAATTTAAAAATATAAAAAAATAAAATAAAATAGACATATTTGGTATTTCCGCGTCCGTAAAAAACATCCCTATAAAAATATCACATGAGCTAACCCCTCGGGTGAACACCGTAAAAACAAAACAAAAAAAACTGTGTCAAAACAAGCAATTTTTGTCACCTTGCATCACAAAAAGTGCAATACCAAGTGATCAAAAACGTGTATGTCCCACAAAATGGTACCAATAAAACCATCACCTCATCCCACAAAAAATGAGCCCCTACATAAGAAAATCTCTCAAAAAATAAAAAAACTATAGCTATCAGAACATTGACACATTAAAACATAATTTTTTTGTTTCAAAAATGCTATTATTGTTTAAAACTTTAATAAATGAGAAAAAGTATACATATTAGGTATCGCCACGTCCGTAACAATCTGCTCTATAAAAATGTCACTTGACTGAACCCCTCAGGTGAATGCTGTAAAAATAAATAAATAGAAACTGTGCTAAAACAACCAATTTTTTGGTCACCTTGCCCCATAAAGTGTTATAATGAATTTTCAAAAAATCATATGTACCCAAAAATAGTACTAATAAAACTGGCACCTTATCCCCTAATTTCCAAAATGGGGTCACTTCTTGGGAGTTTTAACTGTAAGGGTGCATCAGGGGGCTTCAAATGGGACATGGCATCTAAAAACCATGTGGAGTTCCTTTTCTTCTGCGCCCTGCCGTGTGCCCATAGAGCAGTTTATGACCACATGTGGGGTGTTTCTGTAAACCGCAGAATCTGGGTAATAAATATTGAGTTTTGTTTGGCTGTTAACCATCGATGTGTTAAAGAAAAAATTGGATTAAAATGGAAAATCTGCCAAAAAAGTGAAATTTTAAAATTTGATCTCCATTTTCCTTTAATTCTTGTGGAACGCATAAAGGGTTAACAAAGTTTGTAAAATCGGTTTTGAATACCTTGAGGGGTGTAGTTTCTACAATGGGGTCATTTATGGGGGTATCCACTATGTAGGCCCCACAAAGTGACTTCAGACCTGAACTGGTCCTTATAAAGTGGGTTTTGGCAATTTTCTTAAAAATTTGAAGAATTTCTTCTAAACTTCTAAGCCTTCTAACGTCCTAAAAAAATAAAATGACATTTCCAAAATGATGCCAACATAAAGTAGACATATGGGGAATGTTAAATAATAAATATTTTATGAGGTATCACTTTCTGTTTTAAAAGCAGAGAAATTGAAATTTAGAAAATTGTGAATTTTTCAAATTTTTGGGTAAATTTGGGATGTTTTCATAAATAAAGGTGAAATATTTTGACTCAAATTTATGACTATCATGAAGTACAATGTGTCACGAGAAAACAATCTCTGAATGACTTGGATAAATAAAGGCGTTCAAAGTTATTACCACATAAAGTGAGATATGTCAGTTTTGCAAAATTAGGCCTGGTCAGGAAGGGGGCAAATGGCCCAGATGGGAAGTGGTTAAGATAGAATGCTAAATAAAATGGCCATTGAGGGGTTAAAAATAATAAAAAAAACTCACCTCATCCACTTGATCGTGCAGCCGGTATACTCTTCTTTCTTCAGGACCTGCAAAAGGACCTGCAATGACATCACCGCGTTCACCACGTGGTGAGCGATGTGACGTCTTCGCAGCTCCTTTTGCAGGTCCTAAAGAAAGAAGAGGATACTGGCTGCGCGATCAAGTGGATGAGGTGAGTTTATTTTTCATTTTTAACCCCTCAATGGCCATTTGATTTAGCAATTTATCTTAAGAATGCTATTATTTTCCGTTATAACCATGATGTAACGGAAAATAAAAATGTAAAGTTCGGGTCCCCATTGACTTTAATGGGGTTCGGGTTCGGTGTTCAGGTCAAGTTCAGGTCCCGAACCCGAACTTTGACAGTTTGGCCGAGCCCGGTGAACCCGAACTTCACCGGGTTCGCTCATCCCTATTCATAACATAACATTAAGGGTCCATTCACACTACCGTAATTTGGGTCCGCATTTGTTACGCAATTTGCGGACCCATTCACTTTTAATGGGGCTGGAACGGATGCGAATCCGCATTTCCGGGGTCTCTTTAGTAACTATGTGCCTGCGCAGTCGCACATTCAGAAGCGACTAGTGCTTAGGGAATTGCCCACACCATTTCTGCACATGCTCTGCCTATCGCTTAATCTGCAGCAATACCATCGATCATTTCCTATTTGTACAGATTATAATCCATCTTTTTCACGGCACTGGGCTAAAAAAACTGACCGGATCCAAGTGGTAAAACTGTTCCAATGCAGGCGCATAGTTACTAAAGAGACGCGGTATACACACGCGGCCAGCGTGCCGAAGTAAGCGCACATATTGCAGGAGATCGGGACCACATGAGGAGAATTATCACTACCAGATTCCCTAATTAATGTAAGCACATACATATGGTGTTTGTAAATGTATATAAGATTTTATGAGAGTTCACTATGTGTTGAGATAATGAGATGGATTAATGTTGGGGGAGGAGCTCAACTGCATCGTGTGATTGGAATTGAAGGGTATAAATGTTGCACCTTATTCACTTTGTACACTGCTTAAAAAAGACCAGACTGGTCGAAACGTCGCTGAGATTTGGTGATTAAATGTTGAAATGCTGAAGAAATGAGAGTGCCGTGGTACATCTTCTATTTTGTATTTGCTGTGACAGGGTGCTACGGACTGGCACCTGACACCGCGGGCACCACCACTGAAGGATCCAACTTTTGTGCTGCTGCATTTTCCTTTCTGGTTTGTTCACTAGTAACAGTCTGGTGGCGTGCACACATTATTGGGAATTGGATTTAATTCTATTGTTTGGATTAAAGTGGAAGTCTACAATGGATTCACCAAAGAGGTTGGTTTATTCTAGTGAGCAAATGACACGGATACTGGATGGCGCAGTGGGGGATGGCTCTTTCCTGAATCAGCCCACTAAGAATTTGGTCAAGAGGAAATGGGAAGTGGAGGTAAAACTAAATATTAATTTGGAATTGCACCTCTCCATGTTGAGAGAATATTATATGGTGGAACGTATCCCCAGGGGACTGAGGACACATTTGAGACCTATACTCCTACCTAAGAATGCTTAATTTTGCAAAAAAAATTCACAAATATCTAACCTTTATTCAATGGATATAATGGTACTTAACATGGAATATCTTCAGAAGGAATTGCTTGAGAGTCAGAAAAGAATAAGTGGATTAGAGGAGCAATTGAAAAGTATGTTGACTCCACAGGATTTTTCTCAAACCAAAGATCAGTCAGAGATGGAGTTTAAAGTACACCGTACAAATATTGAGACGTCTAAAAGACAAAAATGGTTTAGGGATCAAGAAGACTACCTAAAGGGTGATATTTGCAAAAAACCTCCAGGTGAAGGGGGACAAAGTAGGAAACCACAGAACAGACAGAAATTTTGGGACGCCGAGGAAGGAGACCTCATAATACAGATACGGAATCATCTGGCGAATTTAGTGAGGACCAACAATTTTTAGCACAGAAGATGATGCAAAGAGACAAAGACCCATGGTTCAAGAAACCACCATTGGACAAGAGGGGTTCACAGGTAATCCCGAGACAACACGAGAGACAAGGCCAACTGAAGTAGATAAAGATGAACAGACATTAGTGGTAAATATATCTTCCATTGACTTAACTAAGGGTGAATTGCTTCTTTTGGAAAAGAGGTTGTCCTTTTGCCCCACTGCTGGGGTTGACTGGTTTAATTGGGAAGTTGATTTACCTAAGTTTTTCAGACGTATTAAATTACGGGTGTTTTTTGATGATACAGCTGGTAAAGACCAGTGTGGTTTGGACTCTGTAAATGCAAACAAATGTGGTGTAACCCAGACCATTGGGGATACTAACATCATTAAACTTAAAGACATGGGTTTGCATTAGCAGAGTGATTTTCAACCACCAATATTTAAAGATGCAGTGAATACCTTTGTGGATTTGGTGAAAAGGGGTGTAGAACAAATTAGGTATGGTACCAACTTAAGCGATATCAAAAATAATATGAGCCAGGGAGACATCAGGGCTTTAAAAGAATTGAGTTAGAGAACAGAGATTACAATCAAAAAGGCTGATAAGGGTGGAGCCATAGTTGTGATGGACACCATAAAATATACAGCAGAGATTAAAAGACAGCTGAGCGATGCTGACGTATATCGACCTTTGGACGCGGACCCTAAATTTGCTATTATGCGGAGACTTAAATTACTTGTTGATGACGCCTTTGCTACAGATCTGATAGATGAGAAATTACATAGGGATTTATTAGTTGAACATCCAGTGACACCTATATTGTACATACTACCGAAGATACATAAAAACCTTTAACATTTCCCAGGGCGCCCTATAGTGTCGGGCATTGATTCTATATTTTCACCAGCAGCAACCTTCCTTGATAGGTTCCTCAGAGGTTATTTCATGTCAGCTATATAATTTGTAAAGGATACCACAGATTTTCAGTTACAAGCTTTGGAGTATCATGAGCGAGACTATATATCATCTTTTGATGTGGTAAGCCTCTACACGAGTATAGAACATGAAAAAGGCCTACAAGCCATAGAACGGACTTTACATAAAAATGGGGTGGAAAAAAGACAGGCACAATTTATCCTCTCCTTAGTACTAACCAGTAACTATTTCCTTTTTGAAGAAACATGTTATGTCCAGCAGTGGGGGGGACCGCAATGGGGTTAAATGTGGCCCCGACTTATGCTAATTTGTACATGAACAGGTTCGAGGAGTCGTTTATATACGCATCCAACCTCTGCGATTTTTTTGGGGGGGGTTGGATGTGGTATATAGAGGACATCTTCTTTGTTTGGACAGGAACATTGGATAAGCTTTTTGAGTTTAAACAATATGTTAATTTCATCTATAGTGAACTGCAATTTACCTTAGTGTACTCACAGACACAATTACAGTTTTTAGACACGACAGTGTACAGTGTGGGGGGTACTTTATGTACAGTTCTATTTATAAAACCCACAAATCGTGATAACATGTTGACTTTCAATAGTGATCATCCAAAATTCATGAAAGAATCACTTCCATATAGTCAGCTTGTGAGAGTAAAATAGATAGTTTCAGATGAGGAGAGACTGGATGAGAGTGTAAGACAGTGAACCGGGGAGGGACCCCTAGGATACAGCAAAGTCAAGGAATAAGGAAAGTGACACGGACACCAGCTCCTGATGCAAAAACAGTAACTTTACTGAACAGTGGTATTAACAGAAATAATAATAACAGTAGTTACAGAGAGAATATATATCACATATATATCAAATACAGTGAACAACATGTCACATTCCTTTCTCTTGCCCCCAAATGACTGTTCACGTGTCCCGAATACTCCCAGCCTGGATGCTGGAGTGGCCTTGGAGTGTAGCAACAACGGAGTGTCCAGAATACCCTATACCCCAGGTTCAGAGTCACGGTACCAGCCCAAATGAACAACCGTACCCAAGGCGGCGTACACAGCAGAGCCCGCAAGTCGATTCTATGCGGCAGGGTAACGGACCTGACTGATGGCGTACACGGCAGAGCCTATAAGTCAATAACCGTGCAGCTGAGTCACTGACCTGGGTATTTCCTGTGTTTACTGGTTGCTCCCAAACAGACAGCAAGCCGCTGCCACATGTGATCCTGCAGAACCTGTACTCTGACCCTCTGTTCCTATCAGCTTCCTGACGCCAATACTCATTTCTGCGAACAGAATCCGGATCCACACAGTTCTCTCATGCAGCTCACAAAATGGCGGACTACTTCTTCGCCAAGCTGAGCAACTCCACCTCTACTGGTAGTTCTAACCGTTCCACGGCTCTTTCAGCCTTCCGGGACCCGGTCTTCTCTCTTTCTAGGAAGCCTTCTGGATCGCTGACCCTGGCATGGTCCTTATCCGATGGCGACTAACACCAACTTGCAAGTCCTTCCATCCACCATGAGGCCTTACAGGGTCTATAACTACGTTCCTTGGTCCAATTGACCTTCCGGGAACCGATCCTCTCTACCTTGACAACATCTGCATTGCTGACAGGCATCAGTCACTTCTGACAGTCACTTTGATCGCTCCAAGTCCCACAGACCTGACCTGAGGATGGCACTGAATCCTGTCTCCAGCCTCTGCACAAACATGTCTCCTCATGTCACCATTTCCTCTTTCTCTGGCACACACAGCAGCATGAGTCATCAGCATGAGTCATCACGTGTTTTGCATATTTAAATCCCAGAGTGTGCTGGCCGTAGCTGCAAAACAGTGGCCTCTACGCCACCCCACTTAAATGTGCCACGTAACGGGACTGTTGGCATGCAGATCGGGCAATGGGGCTCAGCCACTGTAGTTCTTTGGCACACCCCCCTTGGACTCTCTCACATTTTAGAAGACGGCGCAAGAGCGCCCCCTGAGCTGGGTCCTGATCCGGTGCCACAGGCGCCGGGGGACAGTATCCCGCCACGTTCCCATCCATAATGGTTGCTGTATCCTGCCGACTACGCCAAGTTGTAAGACAGTGTACCGGGGTGGGCTTCCCAGGATACAACGAAGTCACAGACAAGGAAAGCGACACTGACACCAGCTTTATATACAAGAACAGAAACTTTACTTTGGAAACAGTAATAACATAAGTACAAACAGAATAAGTAATACCCCAGGTCCACAGTCACCGTCCCTGTCCAAGGGACAGGCCTAGCCTGTTGGCGCACACACCAGAGCCTACAAGTCGTGCTGTGCTGCTATAGAGGACACACCTAACCGGTGGCAGACGCAGCAGAGTCTGCAAGTCAATTACTGCTCTGCAGTCCAGTACAGTAAGGCCTAACAAAGCTATAACCCTAACTAACTAGCCAATACAAGGCCTAGGCTAGTCTCTGTTACTTTAGGTGCCAAACAGTATAGTACAATTGGTAATCGGGTGTACTGACCTGCGTCCTGCCAAATCACAGCTCCAATACAATTTAAACATAAACATTATACAGGCAGAGCTTATCCACAATCTCACAAGAGATTAGAGGAAATGTGCAATAGATTTTATCGATGAGGCTATCCTAAAGATATGTTACAGAGACACAGGATAGGTAAACTAAAACGTACAGATTTTTTTAGTGGTGGTAGGGAACAACAAAAAGTTAAGAGGATTCCCTTTGTTTCAACTTATTCTACCCAAGTAGGCAAATAGCACAGGTCTTAAAAAATTGTCACATACTCACACAGTCTTTCTCCAATATTGAGGAATTCTGGGTTGCCCCTTTAATGTCCCATAGGCATAATTTGGGTGACAGACTAATACATGCTGATGTGGGAAGACAGGGGATGCCGGAGGTGAAAAAGAAGGGGTGTTTTCCATGTCTAGGCTGTTGCGATTGCAATAGCTTGTTGAAAGGCACCCTAGGACAGGCAAAAAGTATGTCATCTATGTGTTGCAATGCCCGTGTGGATCATTATGCGTAGGTGAAACGACACAGGAATTCTGTAACAGGTTCAATCAGCATCGTTATCAGATACGGAAATTACTTTCGGTGGATAAAAAGGAAAGTGTTTTAAAAACATATTTACCGGTACCAGAACATTTTGTGAAACATATGAAAATTACCCTGAAATGAGTCAGAGCTTGAAAATATGACTCTTCTCTGGTCACACAAGTAAGATATGACTCTTTTATGTTAATTTGCATATGTAATTTGCATATGGGGACTGGATATTGCGGATGTGCTAGTGGCCGTCTAGCAACCCATGTCCTTAGTTCTATACCCAAAATCCAGGTGACAGGTTCCCTTTAAGTATGATGCCCAGCCTAATTGGTTGTGATTGTTTTTATCTCTTTATAGGTAGAATTCACTGTTTGAGGAACCTGGTGGCATATTCTGTGAAGTGAATCCTTTCTGAACTGCCGAGAATAGTAGCAGCTATATAATATCAATCCATTTTTCTCAAGGCACATGGGACTAGTGGGACGGCTGGGGACAAAGTGGTATGTAGTTAGATTTGGTCGTTTGAGCCATCTAGCTGTCATGACCCTTGGTAAGGTCGTGACTCTGTGTCTGCACGTGCGGTTGCCGTTGGCAACGTGGTTTGCATGTGAAGCATTTTTCCTTGGTTGTGGTGTTTCCCCATTTTGGTTTAATCAGGGTTAATGATTAGTTGTGTGGTGGGTGTGACCTCTGGCCTCCTTATATGTTGGTGTGTTGGAGCCTGAGGTCAGTGTTTGCTTATCAGTCTGTGTAGGAGCTTTGCTCCCTGGCTGAATGTTCCTGTCTGTGTGAGCCATCCTTATTTGTTATATTGTTTCCCTTGCTCTGTCTGTGTGTCCCTTCCGGTGTTTTTCTGTTTTCCCTCCTTCACCTAGTGTATGTTGTTTTGGTGTGGTCCTTGTTTGGAGGTTTGTGTTGTGGTGTGACTGCTCCAAAAGGGGCTTGCTTTCCCGGAGGGGTTTAAGCAAAAGCAAGACTGTGGGATTTCCAGTCTGGAGCCGTCCTTCCATCTAGGCTGCGGCAGGTAAGTGTGGATAGCATTTGGTATGTTGCTGTGTTACTTATCTGCCGTACTGTTTCACCCATAGTCTTGCACCCTGTCAGCTACTGGGCCTCTGGAGACGCCTGTCATCCGTGTCATGGATGTACAGGTATTCTCTGCCCTGTCACCATCTGTAGGGCAATGCAGGGATTCCTAGACCTCTAGGCTCGTGGGTATGAGTCCTCTTACCTTTAAAGGGGGCTCATACAGCTAGGGCCTGTTGAGGGAAGCTTTAGGAGGTGACCAGCTCCCTTTTCCCTGCATTGTGGCCCAGTTAGCTTAGGGCATTGCGCAATGGGGGGTTCCCCCACTCCCCGTTATGACACCAACGTGCCCTTTGCTGTCTTTATCTGGCAAAAATTGAGTTTCTATTCTCCCACCTATACTGCGCATAGTGGTTGTGTAGGGCTATGGTATGAGAGATGGTTTTAGGTGGCAGCTTGCACCTTATTGTGACCATCGTGACTTTTTGACATATGTTTCTATACTTCTTGCAAAGGTAGGATGTGTCTCCTGCCATTGGTATGGATGGTACCCAGAAGGAGAGTGTGGTTCTTCCTTTTCAAGGGAGTTATCGCACCACTATCTGGAATGGTTGTGATATATGGCTTAGGGATGTCTCCTTTAAATTTGAGGAGAGGAAGTACCCCCTTGTACTGTGCTTGAGTGAAGGAGCCCCAACCACAAGTTATAATGTATGGTCCGGAGTTGTGCGAATAAATGTGACATTTTTTTCCTTATAATGCCGATAGGTGTGGATTAACAAACAAAGGCACAGCTCTGGAAATAGTTATAATTTCCATATAAAATGTATTGGAACAGTTTTACTACTTGGAACCGGTCTGCTTTTTGAGCCCAGTGCCGTGACAAAGATGGATTATAAACTGTACAAATAGGAAATGATCGATGGTATTGCTGCTGATTAAGCGATAGGCGGAGCATGCGCAGAAACGGTGTGGGCAATTCTCTGAGCACTAGTCGCTTCTGAATGTGCGACTGCGCAGGTGCATAGTTACTCTAGAGACGCTGTATACACATCCTGTGCACTGGATCAAGTGGCACACCAAATTAAGCGTGCACATTGCAGGAGCGCAGAGGAGATCGGGACCACATGAGGAGAATTATGCCTACCAGATTCCCTAATTAATGTAAGCACATACATATGGTGGTTGTAAATGTATATAAGATTTTATGAGAGTTCACTATGTGTTGAGATGATGAAATGTATTAATGTTGGTGGAGGAGCTCAACTGCATCGTGTGATTGGAATTGAAGGGTATAAATGTTGCACCTTGTTCACTTTGTACACTGCTTGAAAAAGAAACATCGCTGAGAATTGGTGATTAAATGTTGAAATGCTGAAGAAATGAGAGTGCCGTGGTACATCTTCTATTTTGTAAATGCTCGTAGACAGTCTTCAACTTTGTGGTGGCCTTCTTCAGTGGGCCCGGGGTGGCCACCCCATGCCCCCCTTCCCGCTAGAGACACCTTTTATCCAGCTTAATGCAGTGCAGATGCATCCCAAATATTTCAAATTTGATAATCAATGGTTTTATTAACGATATGCTAACATCGTGGGGAGATTTATAAAAGACTAGCGTTTTACACCAGTCTTTAATTTCCCCTACACTGCTGTCAGATAAGCCTAATTGATGACTATTCACATGCCTTGTGAATATTTAAAAAGCGTAAAAAACATTTATGACACAATTTGTTGAAATTGCCATTTAAAAAGTCGCAAACACAGTGTTTATGAATTTGTGATGCCACGAAAGTGGCAGGGAAAAAATTATAAATTACCCCCCATGTCTTAATGTTTGTGGGTGAGACACAGTACCAAGCCCAACATATTATATTAAATCTGATGAAAACGTTGGGCCATAAATAAGCTCCTAACTCTTCTCAAACCTCCCCACACAAACTGATTGGCAGCTTTCTTTACATTCAATGTATAGAAAGAATCCACAGGGGGGCAGGGGCTCATGAATATAAGGACTCCTGAGATTGTGCACACTATTGAGCAGACTCCACTCAGCATATTTATAACAGTCAAAGCAACCAGTTTATGCCAGTCTCAGTTAGGGCAGCATAAAACTGCTGACAGATTCCCTTTAAGGAATCACAGAAAATAACGCACTAAAACAATAGATGCAAACATAATATATGGACTAAGCCCTCACTCAAATGAGAAAATATGAGACTCTTAGCCAATAAATTTTGATCAAAACACATATGTGCCTGTTTTGGATGCACACAAGCTGTGCTATCTTATCAACTGTCTGCTCCAAATCGCAAGTTGTTAGTGAGTCGTGCACGACGGAGAAAATCACACTGACACCTCTCAAGGATCAAAGCAGAATTCTTGTTTATTAGAGAAAGTTAAGCAATTTATATGTACATCAGAGGAGGCGTCCCCCCTGAGGTTCGTGGCATTGTTCCATTGGTCATTATACAAAAATACATTTTTGTTTCACTACTTTGGAGACAATCTATCCCTTGTGGATAGACTCCCTCTTAATGGACTTTTACAAAGGGAAGTCAGATTCTCACATGTCCCTAACACAGAACATAAGGGCGAGACTCTTGATGTTGATATTCTGTAGAGGATTTAGGTATCAGTTCTTGTCTAGTGTTAATCGAGCACCAAAGTGCTCGGGTGCTTGAGTAGAACACCTCGGGATGCTCGGGTGCTCTACCGAGCACAATGGAAGTCAATGGGAGAACCCGAGCATCAAACCAAGCACCCCTGCTTTGAAGAGGGGAGGGTGTCTGGTTCACATGAAATGGTCAGAAATTGATGGAAATACCACTGAAATGGTTTGGGAAAAGCATGGGGAGGATGTCTGGATGCATCTTGGAAACATTATTTCCAGTATATTTACTTGTATATAAAGTGCAAGTGCTGCCAAAAATTACAAGGAAGAGCCACTCCGATACAACCTGTATATCACATAAAGGAGGGCCTCATTCACATTGTGGTACAATTGTTCAGGTAGTGGGACTCCAACACTCATAAAGCCTATGCATTAAGTGAAAGGGCTTGCCAAAAATTAAAAGGATTTGGCATTCCAATACACCCTTTATTACACATAAAGGAGGGCATTATACACACCTTTGAAAAATTATGATTGATGGCCTTCTGGTGACTGTCAAAACAATAGGAGAAAAGGCCTGCTGGTGACCCTCTAAAACATTAGGGGCGAGTGCCTGCTGCTGATCTGACCATCTAAAATATTAGTGGTGAGGGCCTGCTGCTTAGCTGACCATCGAATAAATTATGGTTGAGGGTCTGCTGGAGAGCTGACTCTCTAAAACATTAGGGGCGAGGGCCTACTGCTGATCTGACCATGGAAAAAATTATTGCCGAGGGCCTGCTGCTGAGCTGACCATTGAAAATAATTATGGTTGAGAGTCTGCTTCTGAGCTGACCGCCTAAAACAACTTAGGGGCGAGGGCCTGCTGCTGAGCTGACCATCTAAAACATTATAGGAGAGGGCCTGCTGCTGAGCTGACCATCTAAAACATTAGGGGTGAGGGCCTGCTGCCGAGCTGACCATCTAAAACATTATGGGCGAGGGCCTGCTGCTGAACTGACCATCGAAAAAATTATGGTTGAGGGCCTGCTGCTGAGCTGACCATCGAAAAAATTACAGATGAGGGCCTGCAACTGAGCTGACTATCGAAACAATTATGGTGGAGGGCCTGCTGTTAAGCTGACTATCGAAAAAATTATAGTTAAAGGGGTTCTGCACTTTTATTTAGCTGATGATCTATCCTCTGGATAGATCATCAGCTTCTGATCGGCGGGGGTCTGACACCCGGGACCCCCGCCGATCAGCTGTTTAAGAAGGCAGCGGCGCTCCAGCAGCGCCGCGGCCTTCTCACTGTTTACCGCCGGGCCGCCCGCCCACTGACGTCACGACTTGTATCAACTAGAGTGGGCGCGGCTAAGCTCCATTCAAGTGAACAGAGCTTAGCCGCGCCCACTCTAGTTGATACAAGTCGTGACGTCAGTGGGCGGGCGGCCCGGCGGTAAATAGTGAGAAGGCAGCGGCGCTGCTGGAGCGCCGCTGCCTTCTCAAACAGCTGATCGGCGGGGGTCCCGGGTGTCGGACCCCCGCCGATCAGAAGCTGATGATCTATCCAGAGGATAGATCATCAGTTAAATGAAGGTGCAGAACCCCTTTAAGGGCTTGCTGCTGCGCATAACATCGGAAAAAATTATGGTTGAGGACCTGCTGCTGAGCTGACCCTCTAAAACATTAGAAGCGAGGGCAGCCTAATAAGCATGTTAATATGATGGAGGAGGAGGATGAGAAACCATATACCCTTTTTTGGTGCATGGAATACAGTGTATTCAATACACAAAAAAAAAAAACAATTTTAAGTGCCTTTATGTTCAGCCACTTTCCTCTGGTGGAGTAGAGAAATCAGGGGCAATCCAGGCATTGTTAATTTTGATAAGAGTTAACCTGTCAGCATTTTCAGTTATTATGCCCCCGGCAGCACTAAATACCCGCTCTGACAAAACGCTAGCAGCAGGACAGGCCAGCACCTCCAAGGTGTAGAGCGCCAGTTCATGCCACGTGTCCAGCTTGGACACCCAATAGTTGTAGGGCAAAGAGGGATCATTGAGGATGCTGACACGGTCTGCTACGTACTCCTTCACCATATTCAAAAACCTTTCTTTCATTGTGAAACTAGGCTCCGCATCAGGATGAGGTTTGCTGGCGGGGTGTCATGAAACTGTCCCAGGTCTTGGACAGTGTTGCCTTTCTTCTGTTAGAACTGTTGTGTGTTCCCCTCATCTTCCCTCCTCGGTTGCCCAGAAAACTAGGTACTCTGCTGCTAACGTTGTCAGCTGGAAATGTTGGGAGCAATTTTTCCACAAGGACCTTCTGGTATTACACCATTTTGCTAGTCCTCTCCACCACAGGAATGAGAAATGAGAAGTCCTCTTTGTAGCGGGGGTCGAGAAGGGTGAACAGCCAGTAATCGGTGTTGGCCAAAATGCGTATAACGCAAGGGTCACGGGAAAGGTAGCATAACATAAAGTCAACCATGTGTGCCAGAGTCCCAACAGACAAGATTTCGCTGTCCTCATTAGGGAGATGACTCTCAATCTCCTCATCCTCTTCCTCCTATTCGGCCTATCCACGCTGAGCAGATGGAAAAAACCTGTTATGGGTGCTATCCTCTGTAGCGGAGGCAACCGTCTCCTGCTCCTCCTCATCATCCAATACGCACTAAGAAGACAAACTGAGGGTGGTCTGGCTATCACCCTGTGTACTGTCTTCCACCATTTCCACCTCTTCCAAATGCAAAGCGTCCGCCTTCATTGTTAGCAGCAAGCGTTTCAGTAGACACAGAAGTGGGATGGTTACGCTGATTATAGCGGCATCACCGATCACCATCTGTGTTGATCCATCAAAGTTGCGTAAAACCTCACAGAGGTCAGACATCCATGCCCACTCGTCGCTTGTGAAGAGCGGAAGCTGACTGAAAAGGCGACAACCATGTTGCAGCTGGTATTCCACTACTGCCCTCTGCTGCTCACAAAGCCTGGCCAACATGTGTAACGTCGAGTTCCAGCACGTGCTTACGTCGCACAACAGTCGGTGAGCTGGCAATTGCAAGCGCTGCTGCAGCATTGCCAGACGGGCGGCAGCTGTAGATGACTTTCGGAAATGGGCACACACACGGCGCACCTTCACCAGTAGCTCAGGCAAATTAGGGTAGGTTTTGAGAAACCGCTAAACCACTAAGTTCAACAGGTGGGCAAGGCACGGTATGTGTGTGAGCTTGCTAAGCTCCAAAGCCGCCACCAAGTTACGGCCATTATTAGACACAACCAGGCCTGGTTCTAGGTTGAGTGGCAAGAGCCACAGCTCAGTCTGGTCCCTTATACCCTGCCATAGCTCTGCGGCGGTGTGATATTTGTCACCTAAGCAAATGAGTTTCAGGACGGCCTGCTGCCGCTTCCCCACTGCAGTGCTGCACTGCTTCCAGCTACTGACTGATGGCTGACTGGTGCTGCAAGAGGAGAATTCAGAGGTGGAAGTGGAGGAGGTGGAGGAGGAGAAGGAGGGGTTGCAGCCACTAATGTAGGTGGTGGCGGAAATCCTGATGAAAGTAGGGCCCACAATCCTTGGCGTCGGTAACACTTGTGTCATCCCAGGGTACAACTTGCTCCCGGCCTCCACAAGGTTCAACCAGTATGCCGTCAGGGAAATGTAGCGTACCTGGCCTAAAGCACTTGTCAATGTGTCAGTCACTAATTGGACCTTGCAATAACCGCGTTGGTCAGGGCACGGGTTATGCTACTGGACACATGCTGGTGTAAGGAGGGGACGGCACACCAGGAAAAATAGTGGCGACTAGGGACTGAGTATCGAGGGACAGTCGCCGCCATCAGGCTGTGAAAAGCCTCAGTGTCCTTAAGCCTAAATGGCAACATTTCCAGGGCCAGCAATTTGGAAAGGTGTGTATTTAGTGCTATGGCCTCTGAGTGGGTGGCTGGGTATTTGCGCTTTTGTTCAAAGGCTTGGGGTATGGACATCTGTACATTGCGTTGGGACAAAGAAGTAGATGTGCTAGCTGATGGTGCTTGTGAAGCTCCAGGTAACATAGTAACATAGTACATAAGGCCGAAAAAAGACATTTGTCCATCCAGTTCGGCCTGTTATCCCGCAAGTTGATCCAGAGGAAGACCCCTCTCTAGTAGCTATAGCCTGTAATATTATTAAGCTCCAGAAATACGTCCAGGTCCCTCTTGAATTCCTTTATTGTACTCACCATCACCACCTCCTCAGGCAGAGAGTTCCATAGTCTCACTGCTCTTACCGTAAAGAATCCTTTTCTATGTTTGTGTACAAACCTTCTTTCCTCCAGGCGCAGAGGATGTCCCCTCGTCACAGTCACAGTCCTGGGGATAAATAGCTGATGGGATAGATCTCTGTACTGACCCTTGATATATTTATACATATTAATTAGATCTCCCCTCAGTCGTCTTTTTTCTAAAGTGAATAACTCTAATTTTGATAATCTTTCAGGGTACTGTAGTTGCCCCATTCCAGTTATTACTTTAGTTGCCCTCCTCTGGACCTTCTCCAGCTCTGCTATGTCTGCCTTGTTTACAGGAGCCCAGAACTGTACACAGTACTCCATGTGTGGTCTGACTAGCGATTTGTAAAGAGGTAGGACTATGTTCTTATCACGGGAATCTATGCCCCTTCTGATGCAACCCATTATCTTGTTGGCCTTGGCAGCAGCTGCCTGACACTGGTTTTTGCAGCTTAGTTTGCTGTTTATTAAAATTCCTAGATCCTTTTCCATGTCAGTGTTACCGAGTGTTTTACCATTTAGTATGTACGGTTGACTTGCATTTTTCCTTCCCATGTGCATAACTTTACATTTATCAGTGTTAAACCCCATCTGCCACTTATCTGCCCAAGCCTCCAGTCTATCCAGATCCCTCTGTAGTAGTATACTGTCCTCATCAGTGTAAATTACTTTACACAGTTTAGTGTCATCTGCGAAAATTGATACTTTACTATGCAAGCCTTCTACAAGATCATTAATAAATATATTGAAGAGAATAGGGCCCAATACTGACCCCTGAGGTACCCCACTAGTGACAGTGACCCAATCTGAGTGTGTACCGTTAATAACCACCCTCTGTTTTCTATCACTGAGCCAGTTACTTACCCACATACAGATGTTTTCTCCCAGTCCGAGCATTCTCATTTTATAAACTAACCTTTTATGTGGTACAGTGTCAAATGCTTTGGTTCTCCAGACATCCATTGATTCGCCGCTGTCAAGTCTAGAACTTACCTCCTCATAGAAACTGATTAAATTAGTCTGACATGACCGATCCCTCACGAAGCCATGCTGATATGGCGTTATTTGCTTATTTCTGTTGAGATGCTCTAATATAGCATCTCTCAGAAAACCTTCAAACAGTTTACCCACAACAGATGTTAAACTTACCGGCCTATAGTTTCCAGGGTCTGTTTTTGGCCCCTTTTTGAATATTGGCACCACATATGCCATGCGCCAATCCTGTGGGACATTCCCTGTCAGTATAGAGTCTGCAAATATCAGAAATAAGGGTCTGGCTATGACATTACTTAATTCCTTTAGGATACGGGGGTGTATGTCATCCGGTCCTGGCGATTTGTCTATTTTAATCGTTTTAAGTCGCTGATGTACTTCTTCCTGGGTCAGACAGGACACTTTTAATGGGGAATTTATTTTTGCATTCTGCATGTCATCTGACAATTTATTTTCCTCAGTGAATACATTGGAGAAAAAAATATTTAACAGCTTTGCTTTCTCCTCATCGCTCTCTGCGACTTCCCCCTCATTACTCTTTAAAGGGCCGACACCTTCAGATTTATACTTTTTAACATTTATATAATTGAAGAACATTTTAGGGTTAGTTTTACTCTCTTTGGCAATTAATCTCTCGGTCTCTAGTTTGGCCGCTTTTATTTGTTTTTTACATGTTCTATTTTTTTCCTTATAGTTTTTCAGTGCTTCCGTGCTCCCCTCCTGTTTCAGTGAATGATATGCTTTCTTTTTGTCATTTATTGCTTTCGTTACAGTTCTATTTATCCACATTGGTTTCTTTTTATTCCTTAACCTTTTATTACCATACGGTATGTACCTCTCACAATGAGATTTTAGGATGTTTTTAAAGATATCCCATTTTGTGGCTGTATTTTTATTTTTGAGGACTTTGTCCCAGTTAGTTTGGCCTATGGCCTCTCTTAGTTGGCTAAATTTAGCTTTTTTGAAGTTTGGTATTTTTGTTCCTCCCTGTAGAAACGCTCTTTTGAATGATAATTGGAAGGTTATTACTTTGTGGTCACTATTTCCCAGGTGTCCCCCAACCTGCACGTCTGTTGTTCTGTCCGGCCTATTGGTTAATACTAAGTCCAGTATGGCCGCCCCTCTAGTCGGGTCCTGAACCAGTTGGGAGAGGTAATTGTCTTTGGTTATTGCCAAGAACCTGTTTCCTTTATGAGATATACAAGTTTCAGTTTCCCAGTCTATATCTGGGTAGTTAAAGTCCCCCATAATAACCACCTCATTATGATTTGCCGCCTCGTCTATCTCGTTTAGTAATAGATTTTCTGTGGACTCTGGTATATTAGGTGGTTTATAGTAAACTCCTATTAGTAATTTATTGTTGTTTTTAGCTCCATGTATCTCTACCCACAGTGACTTCACATGTTCATGTCCCTCATTTATATCTTCGCGGAGTGTGGGCTTTAGACCGGACTTTACATAGAGGCAGACCCCTCCTCCTCTCCGGTTTTGACGATCCTTTCTAAACAGACTGTAACCTTGTACATTAACCGCCCAGTCATAGCTATCATCCAGCCATGTCTCAGTTATTCCCACTATGTCATAATTCTCCTCACACATCACTAATTCCAGTTCACCAGTTTTATTAGTCAGGCTTCTGGCATTAGTATACATACATTTGAGAGGTTTATGTATATTTTTTACCCTACACCTTTCCTTCTGAACTGTTCTAGTCCCTCCTTCCATTCCTCCCCCAGTCCCATTACTTTGCCCCCGGTCTCTATCTGCACTATCTTCCCGTCCTATAACGTAATTACCCTCCCCCCCAGTCCCTAGTTTAAACACTCCTCCAACCTTCTAGCCATCTTTCTCCCCAGCACAGCTGCCCCTTCCCCATTGAGGTGCAGCCCGTCCCTACGATAGAGCCTGTGCAGGGTGGGAGGCATTCGGGCCTGCTTCTTGGACTGGGATTGGCCAGCATGTAACACAGGGGAAGAGGAGGCAGTGGTGTGACCCGCAGACACTGATTGTGGAACCAGGCGTTCGGGCCATCTATTAGGGTGCTTTGATGCCATGTGGCGGATCATGTTAATGGTGGTGAGGTTGCTAGTGTTCATGCCCCTGCTCATTTTGTTGCAGCACAGGTTGCAAATGCCAATTCTTTTATCGTCCGCATTTTCCTCAAAAAAGCACTAAACTGTGGAACACCTACACCTTGGCAAGGGAGATTGCCACAAGTGGGTGCTCCAGGGAACAGTTGCGAGCCTGTTTAGTGTGGCCCACCTTCTCCCTTTTGCCAACGCACAGCCTCTTCCAGCCTGTTGTGGTGCTGCGGATCCCTCCCCCTCTGTACTGCTGTCCTCGCTCGGCTTGCCACCTTCCCAGGTTGGTTCAGTGAGTTCATCGTCCACCACCTCCTCTTCCACTCTCTCACTCTGGTCATCCTCCTGACTTGTTGACCTAACAACAAACTCTCTTATTGACAACTGTGTCTCATCCTCATCATAAACCTCTTGAGACACTAATTGCCGTTGACTTATTGGCAACTGTGTCTCATCATCATCATCCACCTTGTGAAACACTAATTGCCATTCCCCACCATCATCTTCTTCTGACTGTGGATCCATAAGAGTTTGGGAATTAGTGCACAAGATCTCCTCATGTCCCTCTTCAAGCGGGCTTGGTGAGAGGGCCAAATCAAGAAATTGCGATAAAAAGAGCTCCTCGGAATATACGAGTGTGGGAGCACTTGTTTGCCAAGACTCTCCATGGTGGGAGCAAGGATGATCAGAGTGAGGATTGTGTTGACCAGACTCTTGGCTACTGAGACTAGATATTGTGGAATGGGTGGTGCTTAACCGACTGGAAGCATTATCTGCTGCAATCCAACCGACCACCTCGTCGCACTGGTTTGACTTTGAGAGTGGTGTCCAGCGCCGCCCTGCAAACTGGGACATGAAGCTAGGTATCGTGGATGAGTGTGTTTCTTGTGCTGTGGCAGCAGGCACAGTTTCGCCACGGCCTCTGCGTGCACCATCAGCAGCACGGCCACTTCCCCGTCCCTTACTGATTGCCTTGAGCATATTAAATGGTATATATGCTTGCAAGTATGTCACACGTACAGTAGAGCAGGTTTTGTAAGTGTATGCGCAAAAATATTACACTGAATGTCACAGATATTTAGGATGCGCAAACGTTATACAGGAGATGCAGCACAGGTAATGTCACTGTCACCAGCGGCTAAGATAAAATTACACTGAATGTCACAGATATTTAGGAGGCGCAATCGTTATACAGGAGATGTAGTGCAGGTAATGTCGCTGTCAGTAGCGACCAAACAATTGCGCTGAATGTCACAGATATTTAGGATATGCAAATGTAACACAACAGATATAGCAGAGGTTGTGTCACTGTCAGCAGCGGCCAAAAAATTGCACGCAATTTAGCGCAGATTGCGCTTATAATATATATTGCATCCAGATAAAACAATAGTCCTTAAAAGGACATTTGGGTCTCTAACACCTTTCAACATCAAACCCTGAGTAAAAAACTATTCCTGTCCCTACACTATCTGTCCCTTCTGCTGCAGCTCACCCTGACTAATACTGAGCCGAACCATATGCCTTCGGGTGCTATATAGCACCCGATGACGCGTGTCGGCCAGTCAATCACTGTAATGCCAGTAACCAATATGGCTACAGCATTGCAGTGAGTGCCAGTACTTCCCCGCACGTTTATTGGCTGCGTAGCAGCCAACAAACGAACAGGGAGGAGACTCGAGCATCGCGCTCGAGCACATGCGGTGTTCGAGTCAAAATGGTGTTCAGCCGAGAATGCTCGCCCAACACTAATCATATCTAAGGCCATACGGTTCTGAAAGGCCATAATTGAAGTAGGGCCTAGGTGTTCAACTACCCCTTTTAGGGCATCTCTGGTGTAGTTGACAAACCTTTGTTGATTGCAATACAGGTAGTTGATCCAGTCTACATTATTGTTGAATCCCTAACAATGGTTATCAGGGATTCGAAACCAGCTGATACCTGATCCCGGGCTTTGAACTAATCAGGGACACCTCGTGGAACACCTATTGCATCTATATATATATATATATATATATATATAGGTCAAAAGAGCCTTTTACTTCCCTTCTTACCCTGGTTACCCGAGTATCGTTTGTTACCTGTTCCCTCTCTGGTTGTTTAAAATTCTGGAATGGCATTAAAACTTTGAGGGTGCATTGACCCCTCCATTTCATCTGTAACCTGGGTCTCACCTTTATGTCTCCACACAGTCAATATTCAGTTGGAATTTGCTGTGTCTGCTCTCCCCCCTTAAACTCAGGAAAAGGATATACACTCACCTAAAGAATTATTAGGAACACCATACTAATACGGTGTTGGACCCCTTTTTGCCTTCAGAACTGCCTTAATTCTATGTGGCATTGATTCAACAAGGTGCTGATAGCATTCTTTAGAAATGTTGGCCCATATTGATAGGATAGCATCTTGCAGTTGATGGAGATTTGAGGGATGCACAAACAGGGCACGAAGCTCCCGTTCCACCACATCACAAAGATGCTCTATTGGGTTAAGATCTGGTGACTGTGGGGGCCATTTTAGTACAGTGAACTCATTGTCATGTTCAAGAAACCAATTTGAAATGATTCGAGCTTTGTGACATGGTGCATTATCCTGTTGGAAGTAGCCATCAGAGGATGGGTACATGGTGGTCATGAAGGGATGGACATGGTCAGAAACAATGCTCAGGTAGCCCGTGGCATTTAAACGATTGCCAGATGGCACTAAGGGGCCTAAAGTGTGCCCAGAAAACATCCCCCACACCATAACACCACCACCACCAGCCTGCACAGTGGTAACAAGGCATGATGGATACATGTTCTCATTCTGTTTACGCCAAATTCGGACTCTACCATTTGAATGTCTCAACAGAAATGGAGACTCATCAGACCAGGCAACATTTTTCCAGTCTTTAACAGTCCAATTTTGGTGAGCTTGTGCAAATTGTAGCATCTTTTTACTATTTGTAGTGGAGAAGAGTGGTACCCGGTGGGGTCTTCTGCTGTTGTAGCCCACCTTGCTTTCCCATTCTGATATTCAGTTTGGAGTTCAGGAGATTGTCTTGACCAGGACCACAACCCTACATGCATGGAAGCAACTGCCATGTGAATGGTTGACTAGATAATCGCATTAATGAGAAATAGAACAGGTGTTCCTAATAATTCTTTAGGTGAGTGTAACTATAGATAATTTGCCAGCGCCATCTTGTGATGGCTTCAGATCTTTCAGTCTCTTATACACAACATGCCCAACTACCCACACCATGGTGGTCTGCTCTCCTGAATATAGATGCTCAACGGCATGGGTAGGTTTAGAATAGGATCTGCCTGACTGAGACTACATTGGTGCGGGTGGGTGGGCACAGATGTGTTTTCATCAAAATGTAATCGCTGAGAGTCTCATATTTTGTCATTAGAGTGAGGGCTTAGTCCATATATTATGTTTGCATCTATTGTTTTAGTGCATTATTTTCTGTGATTCTATAAATGTAGTTATGTACATTCGCATATTTACTTTCATATCGTGCAGGATGTTTTGTATCTTTTTTTCGTGATTTTTTAAATTTGTCTTGAAGGAGTGGCACCTTCAAGTGTGAATGCGCTTCTATCCTGGGGGTAGCATTCATGTGCACTTTTGCCCCACCTATCTAACAGGTGACCTTGATTAAGGTTGTAAATATAGTTGTGTGTGCTCCTCCTCTCATTGGTTGCTTGGTGCAAAGAGAGGTAACTACAGTCGTGGCCAAAAGTTTTTAGAATTACATAAATATTGGAAATTGGAAAAGTTGCTGCTTAAGTTTTTATAATAGCAATTTGCATATACTCCAGAATGTTATGAAGAGTGATCAGATGAATTGCATAGTCCTTCTTTGCCATGAAAATTAACTTAATCCCCCCAAAAAACTTTCCACTGCATTTCATTGCTGTCATTAAAGGACCTGCTGAGATCATTTCAGTAATCATCTTGTTAACTCAGGTGAGAATGTTGACGAGCACAAGGCTGGAGATCATTATGTCAGGCTGATTGGGTTAAAATGGCAGACTTGACCTGTTAAAAGGAGGGTGATGCTTGAAATCATTGTTCTTACATTGTTAACCATGGTGACCTGCAAAGAAACGCGTGCAGCCTTCATTGCGTTGCATAAAAATGGCTTCACAGGCAAGGATATTGTGGCTACTAAGATTGCACCTCAATCAACAATTTATAGGATCATCAAGAACTTCAAGGAAAAAGTTTCAATTCTTGTTAAGAAGGCTTCAGGGCGTCCAAGAAAGTCCAGCAAGCGCCAGGATCGTAAAGAGGATTCAGCTGCGGGATCGGAGTGCCACCAGTGCAGAGCTTGCTCAGGAATGGCAGCAGGCAGGTGTGAGCACATCTGCACGCACAGTGAGGCGAAGACTTTTGGAAGATGGCCTGGTGTCAAGAAGGGCAGCAAAGAAGCCACTTCTCTCCAAAAAACCCATCAGGGACAGATTGATCTTCTGCAGAAAATATGGTGAATGGACTGCTGAGGACTGGGGCCCATATTCTCTGATGAAGACTCTTTCCGATTGTTTGGGGCATCAGGAAAAAGGCTTGTCCGGAGAAGAAAAGGTGAGCGCTACCATCAGTCCTGTGTCATGCCAACGGTAAAGCATCCTGAGACCATTCATGTGTGGGGTTGCTTCTCATCCAAGGAAGTGGGCTCACTCACGATTTTGCCCAAAAACACAGCCATGAATAAAGAATGGTTCCAAAACACCCTCCAACAGCAACTTCTTCCAACAATCCAACAAAAGTTTGGTGAAGAACAATTCATTTTCCAGCACGATGGAGCACCGTGCCATAAGGAAAAAGTGATAACTAAGTGTCTTGGGGGGCTGCAAAGGCACAGCAGCCCCCGATGGAGAGGGAGAGAGCCCCCTGACAGCCCCCCTCAGCCCTGTGCTTACCCTTCCCCGTCTGCGAACTTGTGGCAGACGGGGAAGGTTCCCATGGCAACAGGACACCTTCTCAGGGGTCCTGCTGTCCATGGTGCAAACAAAATGTAAGTAAAATACAGTACAGTACAATATATATTGTACTCTACTGTATTATACAGACATCAGACCCACTGGATCTTCAAGAACCAAGTGGGTCTGGGTCAAAAAAATGTAAAAAAAAGTGAAAAAAGTTAAGATAATTATTTTTTTAGCACTGAATAAAAATGAAAAAAATAAAATACACTATAAATATTAGGTATCACCGCGTCCGTAACGACCTGATCTATAAAACAGTCATGTTACTTACCCCACACGGTGAACGCCATAATAATAAAAAAATAAAAACTATGAGAAAATTGAAATTTTGCCCACCTTACTTCCCAAAAAAGGTAGTAAAAGTGATCAAAAAAGTCGCATGTACGCCAAAATAGTACCAATCAAACCGTCATCTCATCACGCAAAAAATGAGACCCTACTCAAGATAATCGCCCAAAAACTGGAAAAACTATGGCTCTTAGACTATGGAAACAGTAAAACATTATTTTTTTTGCTTCAAAAATGAAATCATTGTGTAAAACTTACATAAATAAAAATAAAGTATACATATTAGGTATTGCCACGTCCGTATCGACCGGCTCTATAAAAATATCACATGACCTAACCCCTCAGGTGACCACTGTAAAAAAAAAAAAAAAAACGGTGTAAAAAAAGCCATATTTTGTCATCTTACGTCACAAAAAGTGTAATAGCAAGCGATCAAAAAGTCATATGCACCCCAACATAGTGCCAATCAAACTGTCATCTCATCCCGCAAAGAATGAGACCCTACTCAAGATAATCGCCCAAAAACTGAAAAAACGATGGCACTTTAACCACTTCAACCCCGCTAGCTAAAACCCCCTTCATGACCAGGCCACTTTTTACACTTCGGCACTACACTACTTTCACCGTTTATTGCTCGGTCATACAACTTACCACCCAAATGAATTTTACCTCCTTTTCTTCTCACTAATAGAGCTTTCATTTGGTGGTATTTTATTGCTGCTGACATTTTTACTTTTTTTGTTATTAATCGAAATTTAACGATTTTTTTGCAAAAAAATGACATTTTTCACTTTCAGCTGTAAAAGTTTGCAAAAAAAACGACATCCATATATACATTTTTCGCTAAAAATGGTTTGGGTAAAGCCCACTCGCCGTGCCCCTCACGGAATACCTTGGGGTGTCTTCTTTCCAAAATGGGGTCACTTGTGGCGTAGTTATACTGCCCTGGCAATTTAGGGGCCCAAATGTGTGAGAAGTACTTTGCAATCAAAATGTGTAAAAAATGGCCTGCAAAATCCGAAAGGTGCACTTTGGAATATGTGCCCCTTTGCCCACCTTGGCTGCAAAAAAGTGTCACACATCTGGTATCGCCGTACTCGGGAGAAGTTGGGGAATGTGTTTTGGGGTGTCATTTTACATATACCCATGCTGGGTGAGAGAAATATCTTGGCAAAAGACAACTTTTCCCATTTTTTTATACAAAGTTGGCATTTGACCAAGATATTTATCTCACCCAGCATGGGTATATGTAAAATGACACCCCAAAACACATTCCCCAACTTCTCCTGAGTACGGCGATACCAGATGTGTGACACTTTTTTGCAGCCTAGATGCGCAAAGGTGCCCAAATTCCTTTTAGGGGGGCATTTTTAGACATTTGGATCCCAGACTTCTTCTCACGCTTTCGGGCCCCTAAAAAGCCAGGGCAGTATAAATACCCCACATGTGACCCCACTTTGGAAAGAAGACACCCCAAGGTATTCAATGAGGGGCCTGGAGAGTTCATAGAATTTATTTTTTTTGCATAAGTTAGCGGAAATTGATTTTTTTTTGTTTTTTTCTCACAAAGTCTCACTTTCCGCTAACTTAGGACAAAAATTTCAATCTTTCATGGACTCAATATGCCCCTCACGGAATACCTTGGGGTGTCTTCTTTCCGAAATGGGGTCACATGTGGGGTATTTATACTGCCCTGGCTTTTTAGGGGCCCTAAAGCGTGAGAAGAAGTCTGGAATATAAATGTCTAAAAATGTTACGCAATTGGATTCCGTGAGGGGTATGGTGAGTTCATGTGAGATTTTATTTTTTGACACAAGTTAGTGGAATATGAGACTTAGTAAGAAAAAACAAACCAAAAAAAATATATATTTCCGCTAACTTGGGCCAAAAAAATGTCTGAATGGAGCCTTACAGGGGGGGTGATCAATGACAGGGGGGTGATAAATGAAAGGGGGGTGATCACCCATATACACTCCCTGATCACCCCCCTGTCATTGATTACCCCCCTGGTAAGGCTCCATTCAGACGTCCGTATGATTTTTACGGATCCATGGATACATGGATCGGATCCGCAAAACACATGCGGACGTCTGAATGGAGCCTTACAGGGGGGTGATCAATGACAGGGGGTGATCAGGGAGTGTATATGGGTGATCACCCCCCTGTCATTGATCACCCCCCTGTAAGGCTCCATTCAGACGTCCGTATGATTTTCACGGATCCATGGATACATGGATCGGATCTGCAAAACACATGCGGACGTCTGAATGGAGCCTTACAGGGGGGTGATCAATGACAGGGGGTGATCAGGGAGTGTATATGGGTGATCACCCCCCTGTAAGGCTCCATTCAGACGTCCAAATGATTTTTACGGATCCATGGATCGGATCCGCAAAACACATGCGGACGTCTGAATGGAGCCTTACAGGGGGGTGATCAATGACAGGGGGGTGATCAATGAAAGGGGGGTGATCACCCATATACACTCCCTGATCACCCCCCTGTCATTGATCACCCCCCTGGTAAGGCTCCATTCAGACGTCCGTATGATTTTTACGGATCCATGGATACATGGATCGGATCCATGGATACATGGATCGGATCCGCAAAACACATGCGGACGTCTGAATGGAGCCTTACAGGGGGGTGATCAATGACAGGGGGTGATCAGGGAGTGTATATGGGTGATCACCCCCCTGTAAGGCTCCATTCAGACTTCTGTATGATTTTTACGGATCCATGGATCCGCAAAACACATGCGGACGTCTGAATGGAGCCTTACAGGGGGGTGATCAATGACAGGGGGTGATCAGGGAGTGTATATGGGTGATCACCCCCCTGTCATTGATCACCCCCCTGTAAGGCTCCATTCAGACGTCCGTATGATTTTCACGGATCCATGGATACATGGATCGGATCTGCAAAACACATGCGGACGTCTGAATGGAGCCTTACAGGGGGGTGATCAATGACAGGGGGTGATCAGGGAGTGTATATGGGTGATCACCCCCCTGTAAGGCTCCATTCAGATGTCCGAATGATTTTTACGGATCCATGGATACATGGATCGGATCCGCAAACACATGCGGACATCTGAATGGAGCCTTGCAGGGGGGTGATCAATGACAGGGGGGTGATCAATGACAGGGGGTGATCAGGGAGTGTATATGGGTGATCACCCCCCTGTAAGGCTCCATTCAGACGTCCGCATGTGTTTTGCGGATCCGATCCATGTATCCGTAAAAATCATACGGACGTCTGAATGGAGCCTTACAGGGGGGTGATCAATGACAGGGGGGTGATCAATGACAGGGGGTGATCAGGGAATCTATATGGGTGATCACCCGCCTGTCATTGATCACCCCCCTGTAAGGCTCCATTCAGACGTCCGTATGTGTTTTGCGGATCTGATCCATTTATCCGTGGATCCGTAAAAATCATACGGACGTCTGAACGGAGCCTGACAGGGGGGTGATCAATGACAGGGGGGTGATCAGGGAGTTTATATGGGGTGATCATGGGTGATCAGGGGTTCATAATGGGTTAATAAGTGACGGGGGGGGGGGGTGTAGTGTAGTGTGGTGTTTGGTGCGACTTTACTGAGCTGCCTGTGTCCTCTGGTGGTCGATCCTAACAAAAGGGACCACCAGAGGACCAGGTAGCAGGTATATTAGACGCTGTTATCAAAACAGCGTCTAATATACCTGTTAGAGGTTAAAAAAAATCACATCTCCAGCCTGCCAGCGAGCGATCGCCGCTGGCAGGCTGGAGATCCACTCGCTTACCTTCTTTTCCTGTGAGCGCGCGCGGAAATCTCGGATATCGCGGGAGACCCTAAAAAAGTTTGGGGTTTTAAAAATGAAGTTATTGTGTAAAACTTACATAAATAAAAAAAAATTGTATACATATTAGGTATCGCCGCGTCCGTGACAACCTGCTCTATAAAATTACCACATGATCTAACCTGTCAGATGAATGTTGTAAATAACAAAAAAAAATAAGTGCCAAAAAAGCTATTTCTTGTTACCTTGCCGCACAAAAAGTGTAATATAGAGCAACTAAAAATCATATGTACCCTAAACTAGTACCAACAAAGCTGCCACGTTATTCCGTACTTTCTAAAATGGGGTCACTTTTTTGGAGTTTCTACTCTAGGGGTGCAACAGGGGGGCTTCAAATGGGACATGGTGTCAAAAAAAACAGTCCAGCAAAATCTGCCTTCCAAAAACCGTATGGCATTCCTTTCCTTCTGCGCCCTGCCGTGTGCCCGTTCAGCGGTTTACGACCACATATGGGGTGTTTCTGTAAACTACAGAATCAGAGCCATAAATAATGAGTTTTGTTTGGCTGTTAACCTTTGCTTTGTAACTGGAAAAAAAATATTAAAATTGAAAATCTGCCAAAAAAGTGAAATTTTGAAATTATATCTCTATTTTCCATTAAATCTTGTGCAACACCTAAAGGGTTAACAAAGTTTGTAAAATCAGTTTTGAATACCTTGAGGGGTGCAGTTTCTTAGATGGGGTCACTTTCATGGAGTTTCTACTCTAGGGGTGCATCAGGGGGCTTCAAATGGGACATGGTGTCAAAAAAACAGTCCAGCAAAATCTGGCTTCCAAAAACCAAACGCCGCACCTTTCACTCTACACCCCGCTGTGTGGCCGTACAGTAGTTTACGGCCACATATGGGGTGTTTCTGTAAACGGCAGAGTCAGGGCAATAAAGATACAGTCTTGTTTGGCTGTTAACCCTTGCTTTGTTAGTGGAAAAATGGGTTGAAATGGAAAATTAGGCAAAAAAATGAAACTCTTAAATTTCATCCCCATTTGCCAATAACTCTTGTGCAACACCTAAAGGGTTAACGAAGTTTGTAAAATCAGTTTTGAATACCTTGAGGGGTGTAGTTTATAGAATGGGGTCATTTTTGGGCGGTTTCTATTATGTAAGCCTCGCAAAGTGACTTCAGACCTGTAGTGGTCCCTAAAAATTATTTTTTGGTAAATTTCGGAAAAATTTCAAGATTTGCTTCTAAACTTCTTGTAACATCCCCCCAAAAAAAAATATATCATTCCCAAAATAATTCAAACATGAAGTAGACATATGGGGAATGTTAAGTCATCACAATTTTTGGGGGTATTACTATGTATTACAGAAGTAGAGAAACTGAAACTTTGAAATTTGATAATTTTTCCAAATTTTTGGTAAATTAGGCATTTTATTATGCAAAATTTTTTATTTTTTTTACTTCATTTTACCAGTGTCATGGAGTACAATATGTGACGAAAAAACAATCTCAGAAGGGCCTGGATAAGTCAAAGTGTTTTAAAGTTATCAGCACTTAAAGTGACACTGGTCAGATTTGCAAAAAATGGCCAAGTCCTTAAGGTGAAATAGGGCTGAGTCCTTAAGGGGTTAAAACTTTTGGCCACGACTGTAGGAGCAAAACACTATATGTGCAAGATCTGCTCTCCTTAATATAGATGCCCAACATGGGTAGGTTTAGAGTCCTGCCTGACTGAGACCACCGTGGCATGGGTAGGTGGGCACAAAGTCTCAAATTTTATCATTAGAGTGAGGGCTTAATCCATATATAATGCTTGCATCTATTGTTTTAGTACATTATTTTCCGTTATTCCATAAATGTAGCCATGTACAACCGCATATTTACTACAATATCGTGCAGGATGTTTGGCATATATTTTTCTGTGATTTTTCAGATTCCCTTAAATACAGATTCTACATTTACGTATGTCTGTAATGTACAATGTACACAGGGGGGTTCACTAGGGAGGGGGGAGACATTTAATTGGCTTATCTCATCCATAAACAAGAAACCAATTAACCTACATAGAAATCATGCACAAAGTGATGTTGCAGTAAAAAGCTAATTCACAGTGTTGTCACATACAGTGATTAGAGATGAGCGAATCAATTCTATAGAATGAAAGTGTGAAAAGAATGTTTTAAAAAAAGAAACAGAAAGAGGTTAGGCCAATGAGTATATAACACAGATATCATGAGGACAATGGTGTCAAAGGACATAATGTCACATGATAAAAATGATGCATATGGTAATGTTACAGTAAAGCAATAAATAGCTTGATTAGGTTCTACTGTATGTGGATTAGTCCCCCCTGTCCTTGAGGCCAGTAGCAGTGATGCAATATCTTAGATTACTCTCTTGATACTGTAAAAAAAAAAAAAATCTATGGGAATTAGGAATAATGTATGGAAAGTGGTAGAAGAAGAGGTGGAAAAAAGACAAAGGATGTAAAGAATGAGGGTATAGGTATCATAATTAACCATAATAATTGTTTTAAGTAATTTATAGCCATCATATATTATTACATTGCAGTAAAAGAAAAAAAAGATGTTTGCATGCTGTTTTTGCAGTGGTGTTGCCACGTAATCGTCATAAATATAGCACTGTTCCACACAATTCCACACTGTGTGAATATGCCCTTAGAATAATGTTCATGAGAAACTCCCAAACTCTTTATTATGCTAATGGGAAAATAAAGTGCGCCTCAGCCATACCTATGAGATGATACCCTCATTCAACAGTGTTTTATTTGCTGGACATGTACAATCATTTTGCCAGCATTCTACGCTGGTAAGGCTGTTGACATGGAACCATTTCCTCCATGAAACAACTCCTACGTATTTTTTTCTTCTGGCCTGAAGTAACTGGAGATACTTTCACAAACTGTAAATGGAGCGTTTTACATAAGAGCAGCAACAACAATGTTTTTCACTGTATTCATGAATAATAGGCTGTTCAGGGTCCGACTAATTCCAGGCTCAATCTACAGTACATACCAAGTGCTCCCATTCTGCTTAGTTTAGTACATAAAGAATAGAATTCCTCTTCTCTCTTGGGTTATTCATTGCTCTAAGTGCTCATTAATATTCAAGGACTGCTTATAAATGCCGTAGGAACATTTGAATTTTCGACAAGTTTTAGTTCCCAGTGTAGGGACTGAAAAGTACATTTTTCTCGGATGGCAAACTGAGGATTGCATCTCTTATAATATTAATAAATGCTTAAATAATGTACAGTATAGCACGAAACTCAATGTGAATGTACCTAGTTGAAAACTTAAAATTATTTATATATGCAAATGTCTTATTAGTTGGTTATTATATGGTAAGACTGTAACGGAGCAGAATAACGGAAAAACCAAACACACTTCACATGAAAGGAGGAGGAGAGTGCATCATGGGGTAAAAAGAGAGTAGCCAGGTGAAGAGATTGTCACCTCATTTTGATGCGCTCAGGGTGCAACAACCTGCAGAGTAATTAAGATCACCAAGATGCAGCCAGGAACTCTCTCCGGAAAACTTGTGGAAGCGGATCGCACATCACAAAAAGGTGGAAACCATCACAGCAGCCAAGGTCTGGAAATGGGTGTAAACGGATAAATACTGTACTATATGAAAGTTGTCCTAGCAATGCATTTCGGGGCCACACCAGCCCCTTCGTCAGGCTAAAACAACTTACTTGCAGCAAGACACCACAAGGAGGGAGTGAGATATGCAAATCCCTCCTTTAAGCAATGAAGAAATAACAAATGCTGATGTGAAGGAGACCATAAAATGTGTAAATAATGCTTTTTTCTTACATCATTGGATGCCAATTGGATATTAACGTTAGCTGTGGTCACTGTTACAGCTTTCACAGGAGCTGCCACACAACTTTCCTCGATTTAGGGAAAGCTAAATGACCGTACCTGTATGGGTACTGTTACAGACGTGGACAAAATTGTTGGTACCCTTTGGTCAATGAAAGAAAAAGTCACAATGGTCACAGAAATAACTTTAATCTGACAAAAGTAATAATAAATTAAAATTCTATAAATGTTAACCAATGAAAGTCAGACATTGTTTTTCAACCATGCTTCAACAGAATTATGTAAAAAAATAAACTCATGAAACAGGCATGGACAAAAATGATGGTACCCCTAGAAAACACAGAACATAATGTGACCAAAGGGACATGTTAATTCAAGGTGTGTCCACTAATTAGCATCACAGGTGTCTACAACCTTGTAATCAGCCATTGGGCCTATATATATGGCTCCAGGTAATCACTGTGTTGTTTGGTGATATGGTGTGTACCACACTCGACATGGACCAGAGGAAGCAAAGGAAAGAGCTGTCTCAAGAGATCAGAAAGAAAATTATAGACAAGCATGTTAAAGGTAAAGGCTATAAGACCATCTCCAAGCAACTAGATGTTCCTGTGAGTACAGTTGCACATATTATTCATAAGTTTAAGATCCATGGGACTGTAGCCAACCTCCCTGGACGTGGCCGCAGGAGGAAAATTGATGACAAATCTAAGAGACGGATAATCCGAATGGTAACAAAAGAGCCTAGAAAGACTTCTAAAGAGATTCAAGGTGAACTTCATGCTCAAGGAACATCAGTGTCAGATCGCACCATCCGTCGTTGTTTGAGCCAAAGTGGACTACATGGGAGACGACCAAGGAGGACACCATTGTTGAAAACGAATCATAAAAAAGCAAGACTGGAATATGCCAAACTACATGTTGACAAGCCACAAAGCTTCTGGGAGAATGTCCTGTGGACAGATGAGACAAAAATCGAAGTTTTTGCCAAGGCACATCAGCTGTATGTTCACAGACGAAAAAATGAAGCATATCAAGAAAAGAACACTGTCCCTACTGTGAAACATGGAGGAGGCTCTGTTATGTTCTGGGGCTGCTTTGCTGCGTCTGGCACAGGGTGTCTTGAATCTGTGCAGGGTACAATGAAATCTCAAGACTATCAAGGAATTCTAGAGAGAAATGTACTAGCCAGTGTCAGAAAGCTTGGTCTCAGTCGCAGGTCATGGGTCTTGCAACAGGACAATGACCCAAAACACACCGCTAAAAACACCCAAGAATGGCTAAGAGGAAAAAATTGGACTATTCTAAAGTGGCCTTCTATGAGCCCTGACCTCAATCCTATTGAGCATCTTTGGAAGGAGCTGAAACATGCAGTCTGGAAAAGGCACCCTTCAAACCGGACACAACTGGAGCAGTTTGCTCATGAGGAGTGGGCCAAAATACCTGCTGAGAGGTGCAGATGTCTCATTGACAGTTACAGGAAGCGTTTGATTGCAGTGATTGCCTCAAAAGGTTGCGCAACAAAATATTAAGTTAGGGGTACCATCATTTTTGTCCATGCCTGTTTCATGAGTTTATTTTTTTACATAATTCTGTTGAAGCATGGTTGAAAAACAATGTCTGACTTTCATTGGTTAACATTTATAGAATTTTAATTTATTATTACTTTTGTCAGATTAAAGTTATTTCTGTGACCATTGTGACTTTTTCTTTCATTGACCAAAGGGTACCAACAATTTTGTCCACGTCTGTATGTTGGTCTTATTAACTGTCACCTAACTTTCCCAAAAACTTGAGGAGAGAGAAGAGGAAAGAGAGTGGAGTGGAGACACACAAAGTGACTACTTACCTATCACTGTGCTAGGCAAGGGATGGGCAAACTGCGGCTCTCCAGCAGTTGTAAAAGTACAACTCCTAGTATGCACAGTCTGCCTACAGCTATCAGCCTACAGCAGGGGATGATGGGATTTGTAGTTTTAAAACAGCTGGAGAGCCGCAGTTTGCCCATCATTGTGCTAGGCAATCTGCCAGTATATAGGTTTGTATGTAACCAGATTGAACTTTAAAGGGGTATTCTGGTTGTTAGAAGTTATCCCCTATCCACAGGATAGGAGATAACTATTAGATCGGTGGGTGTCCTAGCGCTGGCACCTCCACTGATCACGAAAATGGGGTCCTGAATTGGGGGTCCCTGAAATGAATGGAGCGGCTGGTTGCACATGTACATGGCTGCTCCTTTTGGAGTTCTGAAGATAGCAAAGTACAGCATTCGGCTATTTCCAGAATTTCCACAGAAATGAATGGAGTGGCCACACGTATACCCATAAGTCCTGAATGATATCACCAGTTGAACTGGACAGGTTCTATAGGTAAAGAATGGTCACCTGGAGACTCCTGAAATCAGGACAATGACTTTGTTGGTCAAGGAACTTTTACTTCTTTGACAAATAAAGCCATTCTCCTAAATTATATAGTCTCCACATGACCATTCTTGTGGCTAGATGCCGTCTAATTCTACTGGTGAATTTCCAGAAAGGTGGTCACTTTCCTCTGGAGGTCTAAGGCAGCGGGAGCCAACAGACCCTAAATCGATTTGCTCTTCAGCCTTAAAGGGGTATTCCAGTTAAAGGGGGTCTCCAGGAAATAAGAAAATGAAAATACTTAAATATTACTTTATTATAAAGATATTCTCAAATACCTTTCAGTATTTATAATGGCTCGTTTTGTCTGGAGAACAATCATCAGGGGAAACAAAATGGCCGCTGTCCCATTTTGTTTCACACAAAATTTGTCCTGATCACACATGAGGACAAGTAACTTTACAACACTGAGGTAAAGAGCTGCCTCATCTTCCTCCTCTCTACTTGTCAGGGATTATGATCCTGAATACAGATGATAAGAACTTTAGCTTAATCTCTGGGGAATTTAGTTCATGAGGAGACATGATGTACAGAGAGGACTGACAGGACAGGCTGTGGTAATGTGTTGCTGTGGTAATGGAAACTGTAAACAAGTGCTGCTGCTCATTAGCCACACCTCACTCTCCTCTCATGTCTCATCATCTCCATTACCACAGAGATTCACCTGTATTCAGGATCATGATTCCCAACAAGCAGAGCAGAATGGAGGATGAGGCAGCGCTTTACCTCAGTGTTGTGAAGTAACTTGTCCGGCTGTGTGATTAGGACAGGTTTTGTGTGTACTAATAGGATGGCGGCCATTTTATTTGTCCTAATGACAAAACAAGCCATTCTAATTAATGAAAGGTATTTGTGAATATATTTATTATAAAATAATATTTAAGTATTTTTATTTTTTTAATTCCTGGAGAACCCCTTTAAGTTAAATTATCCCCTATTAATGGGATAGGGGATAACTATTATATTGTTGGTGTTTCTACAGTTGGGACCCCCCCACGATCATGAGAATGGGGTCTCTGTACTCCGTGGAAGACCCTCAAATGAACGACGCAACTATCAGAGAAAGTTAAGGACACTGCTCGGCTATCTTGGAAACTCCCATACAAATGAGAGGCTGCTCTGTTTACTTAGGGGGGCTACACAGAGTATGGGGTCCTCGTTCCCGTGATCTAATAGTTATCCCCTATTTTGTGGATAGGGGATAACAATGTAACCAGAATACCCCTTTGCCCTATTCACAGGATAGGGGATGACTATTAGATTGTTGGGGGTCCTACAGTTGGGACCCCCACTGATCATGAGAACAGGGTCCCTGCACCCCGTAGAACATCCTGAAATGAAAGGATCGACTATCGGAGATAGCTGAGGACACCGCTCGGCTATCTTCGGAACTCACATAGAAATGAAAGCCTGCTCCATCCTTTTTGGGGGGCCCCATGGTTATGGGGGCCTCATGATTGTTGGGTGGCGCTAGCATAGTTATCGTCTATCCTGTGGATACACCCTTTAAACTATTCTTGTGCCTACGTTTGCACTACCGTACAAGATGAGCCTCCACGTGCTAAAGTATTTTGTTGCATTACCTAAACATACTCCCCTGTATGGTATGCCTGTCTCTGTTTTGTTTGTAGCTTCACCCAGCCCTTGGAAACTGTCTCTCCTCCTAAATGGCCCCTTAGTCAGTCTCCTCATCAGCCTTCCCCTCCTCTTGGCCTTGCTGTTAGAAGAGAATACAAGATTTGACAGAAAAAAAAGACTTCTGTTTGCCTCCACATGAAAAAGTATACTCTGGTTTCTCTTCAGAACGTAGAAATCTTTCGCCTTTTACTAAAGATTTCCGTGGAGAGGAGCAAAACTGAGTTTTTTGGCAATTTTTGCATGCTCCAGCTTGCTGGGGCTTCCTTGTTCAGGTTGAAAAACAGAATGTTCTTCTCTAGCTCTTGCAGGCTTTTTAGTGGCCTCATTTGCATGTCTAGAACATGGACAGCCTACTCCTTCCAGGTGGTCTCCTTGATCCAATTGAGGTCCGAGGAGATGGCACCAAGAACCCAGGAAGCCCTTGCCCGATGTATACTCTGGTTTCTCTTCTGAACCCATAAATCTTTCGCCTTTTACTAAAGATTTCTGTGGAGAGGAGCAAAACTGAGTTTTTGGGCAATTTTTGCATGCTCCAGCTTGCTGGGGCTTCCTATAAAAAAAAAAAAAAAAAAAAAAGAAAATGGAGGCTTACAGAGAGACCTTCATTATAGCTTTATTAAGGCTCTATATAGGAAATGCTGCCATACTGCCATATCTGGGTCTTCCTCATGCAGTTATATTAATTCTCAAATGAAACTTATTATAAATACAACACAAATTATTATGTAAGGCTATACGTCATTTGATACCCTTTTTCAGTTAATTCCAAGACTTTCCACTGAAAACTTCTGGTTGCAAATACATGTGACCTTGAGGTTGTCAAACATGTTCATGCTGATGCAATGTATCTAGTAATTATATTGGGAGGATTATTGAGTCTTTTATATGCCCTGATTGAACTGGGCATGAAAACAATTGCTTTCTTCCAAGACCTCAGGCACTAAAGCTGTCAGAAATATTAGGAAGGTGTCATGAGACAGTCTGGATTCACTTAGGAGATCAAAACTGACTGCTAAATATTTGCTGTTTGAAAGTAAAGCATTTGAAATGTTTTACTCATTAATATTAATATAAATAATCAGTCGTTACTCTGGAAGGAGGTGGCGGTGTTCGTATCCTGGGTTTTAGACCTATACATCCAAGTAGAAGAAGTAGAACAGCACTCTCTTAATGATGCTAATACATTTTCACTTTATTGCCATAAACAAAATTCAGGCAGATGTGACTCATTTCAGCCTTTTCAAATAAGCATGGCACATTATACAGCATGGTACATATATTTAGCAAAAAAAAAAGGCACATTCAAGATTCAATCACATATGGCTATATATGTATAGAATAAATCAATTTAACGTGCTATCCTAATACAATCACAAATAGTGTCAAAGGGAATAAGAATGAATACAGAGCTTTGTAGCCATAGAGATAAACATGTACCTGGTTATGAACGGTAGGTAATTCAGCACGTGCAAATTATTGTTGAGGAAGAGTTTATCAACTCTTCCTCAAGAGTTGCTATATATACAGTATGTACCATGCTGTATATATAATGTGACATGCTTAAGGGTATTTAGCCGAAACGCATCACATCTGCCTGTATTCTTTTTATGGCACTAAGGTGAAGATTCATTAAGGACTGCAGCATTTGGCGTTAGCATGGTGTGATCTCACAGTCTACTGAATGCAAGGAGATTATCACAGTGAATTTGTCAGTTCTCAGATTCCTTAAGATACAAGCATAAGTGATAACCCAAAGCAACGATGGCATGTCTTCTCAAGTCATCTTTGTGATAGCAGCACATAATCCTGTGATGCTACCATGATGATTATGGGCTGAGACTAGCATGTAAAAGGTTGTAGTATAGCAATAGCTTTAGGTCAGTTGTTCAGGGCCATAATATGGCTGCAACATGGGCATAGGGTTCTGTGAAGATTTACAGTGCCTTGTAGGTAAGGTCCAATGGAACCACGTGGTATCTTGTTTGTGCAGCCATATTAAAGTAGTAATGCAGGACCATAACGAGTGCTGATCAACAAATAACTTGGACCTCCTTTACACGGGCCGATGCAAACTGCATAGGGGGTGATGTCTAGACAGGTTGATGATCAACCAAATGAACAGTCCTACAATTCCTAGTTACCAATCAAAAGTCGATGCAAAAAGACCTTTAGTTTGTCTTTTATGACTCAATGTACAGTACGGTACTAACTGGAAAGAATCCATCAGCATTCAGTATATGTGACCTATTATTCACTTGTTTAGATGTGACAGACCCTTTTACCTTAGTGCATCCAATACTGCTAACTGAATATTAAATATATTAAAATAGCATGGGACATTTGAGTTTCTGTGCAGAAATTAGATATTACCATATGTTAGAAGCTTTATTCTTTCTTCAACTTAAAGGGGTTCTCCACTTTGGACAATCCCCACTTGTTAGTAGTTAGTGGCAGCACCACCACACAAGCATTACACAGTGCTGATTTAAAATCAATGTATTGTCTTTGTATTGCAGGACAGGACAGGTCCTCCAGAGAGACCTTCTTTGTAACTGCCCCACACTCCAACCAAGGGATAAGGATTTTGAACAGAAAACCCCTTTTTTAATAGAATTTCCATATAGGTGGTAAGATTTCAAAACTGGACCATCGCTTTAAGGTACAAATTCATAGGAACTTCATTTCTATCTCACCTTTTCAACTGGTGGTAATTAGTGAATATTGGATGATGAAAAATTGGTGTAAGTGAAAATTTCATAACTTTCTTCCTAACACAATGTTAATAAATGTGGAATTTCAATAAAAGGATGTTTTTCATGGGTACTGAAGGCATGCAAACGCCATAATTAATCCAATATGCCCTATTGACTTTTGACAGATATCATGTCTTCACTTTCTGTAATGTTCTGAATACTCTTAATAATCATTACGCAGTAGATTATTTTTAGTGACTCAAATCCAATATGGTCACCTTAAGAAAATGTTAAGATGAAGAAACAGAAAACATTGTGAATACAGGCTGTTGCATTTCTGGAATACCTACTTTATCAGTTTTGGAGTAGGTCTCCATAGGTCCATCAGATCAGAAGTTATTCTGATGGAAGATAATATGTGTAGGTCTGCCTTAAATTTCATTGTAATAACTGCTGTAATAATTGCACATAGGATAATTTATTCTTAAGGTCTAAAGGGTTATTGTTAAATTAACCAATAAGAAATAGACTCAAATGGGGTTGTCATCTGGTAGATCTTTTAAGGGGTTGTCCAACTTTTAGATATTGATGGATTTTTCACCATACAGGTCATCATCAGATCATTGGGGTTTGACACCACCACCACCATATAGCAGTTTTCATCAGCCACTGGCACAGGAAACATAACAGTAGATGGAGCCAAAAGCAGAAAGCTCCTTCCTCTGTGTAGGTGCCGTGACAGTATACTACAGCTCAGCACTTGAATGCAGTATGCCAGCATGGCCACAACTCAGAGGGCAGAGCCTTCTGCTTCTGGGCAAAAACTGCTGATTTGGTGGGGGTGGTGGGTGTTGCACCCCTACTAATCTGGAGAATAGGTCAACAATACTTAGAAGCTGGACAACCCCTTTAAAGCCTATTATTTTGTCAGAGCTTGGTCCCTCTGGACAATCATTAGAATTATTTTATTCCTGTGGCATTATCTTATTTCACACCCTAAAGTCTAAGCTGCTGTTGCTTTCTTATGGGGGACATATATTATAATGTATCATTAGTTCTAAGTGCACATTGTCTAGTGGATTGGGATCGGCAACTATCTTATATTTATGGGGTCTCCCATTCTACCCAAATAGCTGATTTCAGGCGAAAGAAGGATCTGGAATGTTGAATTTCAATGCCCAATACTTTGTATACAGCAGAGAAGCTGCCAGAGGTGTCTGACAGCAGCTTAATCACCTCTTCCTATTGAGAATATATGCACGCTCAACTGAGTCAAGCATGAATGTGTATGGCTTGGGTCCAGAAGAATGAGCCGAATGAGCACCAACTATTCAAGGTCTAAGGCCACCTTTAGAAATAGGGCAAGGACGTAGTACAGCTGTGGGCATAATACATATATTATCATATTAAATAAAATTGTCTATATATATTTTCATAAAAAGCACAGTTCAATTAGTTTGCTGTGAGTGTAATAATCATTGACATATCTGGGGCATGTGATGATCACTGGTTTTGTCTCCTAGAGGACTGTCAAGTCTTTCACCAAAATTTGAGGTAATCATTGGATTTCTCTAACCTTTGGCTTTCCTGATTAATTATCTAAACTTATCCAGATTCTCCATGTTAACATCTGACATATGAAGATTTTATCCAGAGACCCCTGAGGCCTTCTCTATTATAGAAGGGCGTATTCTAGCTTATGGTATTCCTCACAAATATGAGTTGTGAAGTCCCAATATGCTAGAAACATTAACCATATCTACATTATTTGCCTGTGTTTGTTAATGTTTCTCAGCTAAGTACCCAGCGAATTCAGCCAAACACCCCCCAAGGCTGATTATTTATGATGCTGCCAGCATATTACACAGTGCTGTGTCTATTACTGCTGTGATGCCTCTATTAGAAATTGATGCTATGTCTTGGACTCATGGATAAAGTCCTGAGTGGGTGGTGAGCGTCATCTTAGGACACTCTCATATCATGTTATGCCAAAAACTCCAAGATTCAAAGGTTGCCTAGCCCTGGTAAGGCTGCCTGTACATGTTCAGGTTTTGATTAGGTTTTCTGATGTTTTTGAAGCTGCAATAACCCAGGGGTTCACTACTAAAGGGGTTTTTATGCCACTGTAATGCATTGTAATTCCCGAAGGCTTTGAATTGGGGTAAGGAGTAAAACACAGCAAGATGACTGGATGAAAGAGACAGAAGCAAGTGCTAGACCTGGAGGGATAGAAGTATTGAATTAGAGAAGATTTAGAGACCATTACAAGGAGGAATGTCTTAAAATTAAAGCCAGCGAAGGTGACACATGTATATCAGCTGTGGACTTAACTGCATTTTGGTTGCTATTAGAAGTTTCAGATGCCCTAACATGCCAAAGAGACAGATTGGCCATATGTTAAAGGACAACACCGTGCAACTGGGTACTATAGAAATAGAGAATAAGAAAACAATTGTTCTGGCAGAGTTCTCTTTATGTATCACTGCCTAAATGTACGGTTAAAAGGAAATCTTTATTAGGAAATGTATTAAAATCACTAAGCTCATATGCCATTACTGGGACTAGGCAGAAAAAGACAAGCGCCAAAGTAGAGCTGTGTGAGGAAATACCCACAGTCCCACTGGCACTACAAATGGTCAGAGAAGTAGGTATGCTGATAGATTGTCGTAATACCTATGTACCTTGCGGTACTGCTGTATCTCTGCCCTAAACCACTTCCCAAAGGAGAATTAGTAGTAATTTATAAACTCACTGGACCTTTGTGCATCCACAAGTGAGTACTACTAATAATATCAGTGTCAGACGCTCCTTGTATAACCTGGGTAGAATCACCAGGTCCCACAAGAAGATAGCCATTTAGACACTCCAATTCTATGTCAGGTTGAGGCTTTGAACAGATATTAGCCCCCTTGGCCTAGAGATGTGCCAGGAGCGTCAGGGAGAGAAGTAAGACAGTGTCACAGCCAGGCATCTGTTTAAGACTGAGCACTATGCCTGGCTAATGGACTATCACTCCCCGCACTACTTAGCATCCGCAACAATCAGTGTCAGATTCAAATGCCCTACATGCACTCTACGCGTTTCTGTGCCCCTATCGGCAGGACACTTCATCAGGAGCACCAGGCAAAACGAGCGGAGTCATTTTCTGACAATCACAGAATTATCATGGAGTTAGCGGTGAACGCTGCACCTGTATATCGCAGCGTTAGCGGCACTATGATGGCCGTGAGCGCGCCGCCGACTTCAGCTCTTTTTGTAAGGGAGCGCTTGTGAAGAGGAGGGTGTTTGCTGTACGGAGCAGCCAATCAGAGGAGGAGGGCGTGGCAGAGATTCACTTCCACGGGGATCTATAGGCGACTTTAAAACCCCCTCAGAGTGACAAAGAATATCAAGAGGGGCAGACATACTAAACAGGCCCTGACAACAGTCCAGACAGGACCAATGTCAGCAGTGTGTTAGCAAGATACAACACCCACAGTGTTATGGCTAATGATGTTAGAGAACATGTAGCCACGGACCAGTAAACTCAAATAAAATAAAATAGAGCAAAATAAAGTGAAGTATAGCTGATGGTGCATCATATATTTATAGGGGACAGCACACTAGATGAATATTGCAGCATAACCAACATAGGGGGAGATACAATGCACGCCAGCACCGTAAATGCTAAATTATTCTATAAAGCAGGTAAAGTTGCTGTGTTCATTTAGTTCTCTTGGAGACTCAGTGTCCATTCGGAAAATCCATTTTAGCAAGAGTCTGTTATCCAGATCCCCTCCTCGTGGCATCTGCCTGATATGTTTAATCCCTTGAAATCTCATAACTTTGGTGTTCCCTGCATGCATCTCGTTCATGTGTCTGGAAATCGGGGTATCGTTGTTATTACGCACATCATTAAGATGCTCCCCTATTCTGAGTCTAAACTCGGGTTTTGTCTGGTGCTCCTGATGAAGTGTCCCGCCGATAGGGGCACAGAAACGCGTAGAGTTCATGTAGGGCATTTGAATCCAACACTGATTGTTGCGGCTGCTAAGTAGTGCGGGGAGTGATAGTCCATTAGCCAGGCATAATAGCGCTCAGTCTTAAACAGATGCCTGGCTGTGACACTGTTTCACTTCTCTCCCTGACGCTCCTGGCACATCTCTAGTCAGGCCAAGGGGGCTAATATCTGTTCAAAGCCTCAACCTGCCATAGAATTGTAGTGTCTAAACGGCTATCTTGTTGTGGGACCTGGTGATTCTACCCAGGTTATACAAGGAGCGTCTGACACTGATATTAGTAGTATTCACTTGTGGACGTACAAAGGTCCAGTGAGTTTATAAAGGACTACTAATTCTCCTTTGGGAAGTGGTTAAGGGCAGAGATACAGCAGTACCGAAAAGTACATAGGTATTGCGACAATCTATCAGCATACCTACTGCTCTGACCATTTGTAGCGCCAGAGGGACTGTGGGTATTTCCTCACACCGCTCCACTTTGACGCTTGTCCTTTTCTGCCTAGTCCTAGTAAGGGCATATGAGCTTAGTGATTTTAATAAATTTCCTAATAAAGATTTCCTTTTAACTGTACATTTAGGCAGTGATACAATTTGAAGAAAGTACGGTCTCATGACCAAATACATCTCATTAAACCCTATCTAAAGTTCTCTTTATCCAGCATTGCCGGATGCTACTGGAATGACCGCTGGCCCCATTAACTATAATGGGGTCCAGCGGAGATTTGGCCACAACCAGACACGCAGCAGTTTTTGTCTGGCTAATTCACACCATTTCATGTTGGAACAGCCTGGGGAAGGCTGTATCGCACATGTGAAAGTAGCCTAAAGATTGTACCTATTTTTGCAAGTATGTATACCAACTGTCACGTTTCTTAGGTAAAGTTCCGCTCACTGGTTGCACCAAAACCGGCCTCATTATTAATCTGAATAACGCTGCCACATACTACTTTGGTGCCCTTGTGATGGATTTCTGCCTTGCACCCCCAGAAGAGGAGACCTCCAAATCAGGGTTTGTCAGACAGAGGTCCAGGAAGCATTAGACCGCAAACCACCACCACGAGTAAGACTACAGCCATTGTTGCCACTGCCACCACCCATGTTCTTTACCCTCAAGAATGCAGGAAAGCCAAAGCCAGGTGTGGATAATAAAATGATCAAAAAGAGAGAAGATGAAGTGGGTAGATCCTACTTCTCCGCTTGTGAATCCACATCCTGTTTTAGATTCAAAACTGCATAAAAAAAAAAGAAACTGAACAATCCAAATCAAAACCTGAATGTGTATGGGCAGTCAGAAAATATGCGAGAAATGTATCTAAAAAGATATATGGTGCAAATGTATGTACAATGTTTATTAATGTATGACATTTAAAAAGTCTATGAATCTTCTACTTATATCATCCTCTGAGGAAGGAAACCCTTCCCCCCCCCCCCCCCCCTCGAGCTGCCTGCCTCAAGAGAATCTAGCAGAGAAATTGAAGCAATGAATGGGGTGATCTGTCGACCCATGTGAGGTACAGGGCTGGTTCTAGCTTTGTTACAAAGGGATTATCATGTAGTATATGGGGTTCAATGTTTACATTAATCATGTGATAATCCCTTTTAGGCTAGGTAGTTCAACCTATCTTCCAAATGGTAGGACATTCTTTTGGGAAAATAGTCTCTACTTGAACCAAGTTGAATTTGCGCTCTTTATTCCTCAATGGGAACCTTAAATAGTACCTAGATTGGTTTTAAATAACACATCTCCCCTTATACCTAAATAGGCAGGTCAATCAACTCAAGGCAGCAGCTGCCCCTATGGCTCTTCCCCATGTTCCTGGCTTGTTTTTTAATTACATTTTCTCTGAAATGCTGTAGGGTTTCAGATTAAGACATAGTTGTTTGTAACCAGGAAGCCTGATGGTATTTCATGCTGCCTGTGGTTCCCCAAATTGCATATTATTCCTTCATTTGGTGACATTTAGAACTTAAATGATTAATGTAAAAAATAAATATAAGATAGTATATAGTACATGACAGTCTAGTTCTAACAAACTTAGAACCTGCCCTGTACCTCACATGGATGCAGAGATCTCCCCATTCATTGCTCCTATTGCTTTGCTAAATTTATTTCAAGTTGGCAGCTTAGGGGACGTTCCCAGCTAGAGGGTGTACCTCTTCTTCTGCAACTTGAGGCAGTTGATGGATGGAACTGAGCATGTGCTTCCATCTCAATGAACAGGACAAAGAAATTATAAAAAGAGCAAACAGCAGGTGGCGCTGTACAGATAGATTTCAGTGAATAACTCAGTGGCTATACTTTTAATTGCATGCAATTACAAAAGTATTCAGATCCAGGTGCTGGTTTCAAAATGAATATTTTTTTCGTAGGACAATCCCTTTATAGAACTTTCTACTTAGATGAGTTTTGTGCCAATATTGAAATTAAAACCTATTCGAGTGTATAGATAGGCATGAAAAAAATTGATTTTCGCACTATAAACCATAAACTGGTTTAGTGTGTTGACCATTGACTCCGATTGTGAAAAAACAAAAATAAACTATTTGCAGGATCCACTTCTGATAAATTTGGTGGACTACAATTTTCAACACAGTAAGAAAGGTATTCTAGTGCATAATGGAATAAATTTATGACTAAACGCAATCCTAGACAAATGTCTTATGTTTATGCTGCCTTATATAAAGGTCTCACATAGCAGCTACGGATCTATACACTGCATTGTGTGGCAATTTGCTAATAGGAATGGGGTAAGTGTATTGCTGACTAGTGTATTTATGAGGAGAGTACTCAGCTCACCCCTCACAGTAGTGAATACACTAGGACAACATTTGAGAGTCCAATGTAATCTTTCCGAGCTCCTGCTAGGCGTATGGAGCTCTTGCTGTAATATGCTGCATTGACATATGGCAATGTACTGTTAAGCTGACAAATTAGTTATTTTGATGGCAGACAGTACAGGACCTCAGCCTGAAGCGATGTCTTCTGGCATCTCTGCAATAGAGGGGAGTTTCTGGCACCCGAGTACTCTGGCCCTAAGAGCCAGCTGTTCTTAGAGCAGGCTCCTCTTTCACAGCCAGGATCAGAGGAAGCTCTGATCCTGGCCGTTAACCCTTTGATACAAAAGCACGATCAAGGGGACTTCCCCCTACAAATGGATCACGTTTCCTCGTGACCCAATAGGAGACAGGGAAATCCATTTCCACTCAGTCCAGAGGACCTACAAGTGACCCCAGGGCTGTGTGTTTAATAAGCCTGCTGTCACATTATAAATAAAATAATGTAATAAATCCACATGAACAACTCCAAAAAACAAAAAGTACCCTTTTTTGGTATAAAATACATTTAACTGTGCACATATTGAATAAAAACAAAAAGCTACACATATTAAGTAGCCACATGATCATAACCTAAAGAATAGATTTTTTTCTGTTTCCGTAGAAAAATAAATTCATATAAATTACTTTTTAATGTACATGCACCCCTGAACAGCAGCAATCATAAAACGGCAGACAGCCACATCACTGAAAAAATTTAAAAGTTATGGCTGATTAAACGCAAAGAGGCAAAAAAAGAACAAATGTTGCTGCTCATTAAAGAGGTTATCCATGAAATGATAAGGATGAACAATTGGCGGCTCTCCAAGTGCAGCAACATAGATAGTACAGTGGCTGTGCTTGGTATTGCAGCTCTGCACCATTCACTTTGATGAGGAGGAGCTGCAACAAGACTATGTGACCGATGTATGGTGACGTCACATAACCTAGGAAGAGGCCGTGGCGCTCACTGATCTCCAGCCTCTTTTAACAGCTGATTGGTGGGGGACCTGGATGTTGGACCCCCACCAATCTGATCACCTATCCTGAGGATAGGTCATCTATATTAAATACTGGATATCCCTTTTAAGTCATTTTCAGGCCTGGTCATTAAAGGGTTAAAGTTCATGTGTGTCTGCTATTCAACTTAATGAAACAAAAAAAAAAATTGTGGACTTTGTTTTGTTTTTTCATTTTTATTTCCTTTCGGATACTTTGTACTTGCTGCATTATTTAAATGTTTTTTTCTAATATGCAGAATTTTAGAGGTCCTTTAAGTGTATGAAATGCGGTAGTGTATACTCTTGAGTACCAGGCTGTTACTTACAAATTAACTGTTAATATTACATGCAGTTCTCTCCCCTGAGAAAGCTGCAAGGTAGTGACCTTGCTTAGCAAGTATGAAAAATGAATTAAGCTAACACTTTGTTCCTGTGCCCTGTGCGTTTATGTTCGTCTTTTCCTGTTAGTGTTAGCAGTCACACCACCCTTTCCCGCAGCCCCTGCCAAATTTTTGAGGTAGAGTACTGAATTCTCCAGCTTTCTCTGAAGGATATATGGAGCCTAGAAACCACCAATGTCCTTGCCACTTCATCAGCTCTTGTTCACAAGCCACTAAATATATTTGTACCCTGCAATGTCAATTACTGGACTTTTTGCTCTTTATAGTGTTTACTTTTCCACCTGGTGTTTATATGGTTTAGCAATAGATGTGCATTTTCCCAGTGCATTCACAAAGCCCATGTCAATAAAATGTCAATGTCTCAATAAGTTGTTCTTTGGGCTTTAATTACAGCTTGACAAGGATGTTTCATGCTGTTCACAAGCAGACTTATTGTCTGCTGAGGCATGGCATGACCCTCAGGTCATTGAGGTTCTGGGGTACAGAGTTACGAGCCTCCACACAGCGACTCTGCTGAGCCCATAGGTTTTCAATGGGATTTAGGTCTAGAGAAAGTGCAGGCCACTACACATTAGAGGTACCCCAGACTCCAGCATTTGTTCCCTAATGATGCGAACTTGATGAGCTGGCACATTGTGGTCCATGAAAATGAAATTAAGCCTTTGTTGTTCATGCAGAAGCACAATAATGATGTTATTCAAGTAGTAGGGGCTTGTCACTGTACCATTTACAAAGTGTAGGACAGTTCTGTATTGACTAGACACACCTGCCCACACTGTACCACCACCACCACCAAAGGCTCATCTGGTGACAACAGTGGCTGATGCACAGCACTCTCCTTGATGTCTCCAACATCGTTGGCGGCCATCATTTCTGCTCATCGTGAATCGTCTTTCATCAGTGAACAGCACTGAAGCCCACTGGTCCCTCGTCCAACGTAGATACTCCCTGGCCCATGCAAGACGATGACGCCTGTGGTCAGGTACCCTTGCAGGTCATCTAGCACACAGACCATGCTGATGAAAACAGTTTCGATTGGTCGTGACAATTGGGTGCCTCTCACCTCCCTTAAATGTGCCTGCCATTTACCTTAAGCCTTTTTTTTTTTTTGAGTGCTTTTTTTTTCTGGTTATATACAGTGGATATAAAAAGTCTACTCACCCCTGTTAAAATGTCAGGTTTCTGTGCTGTAAACAATGAGACAAAGATAAATCATTTCAGACCATTTCCACCTTTTAATGTGACCTATAAACTGTACCACTCAATTGAAAAACAAACTGAAATCTTTTAGGTGGAGGGAAGAAAAAAAATTAAATAATGTGGTTGCACAAGTGTGCACATCCTCTTATAACTGTGTTCAGAATTAAGCAATCACATTCAAAATCATGTTAAATAGGAGTCAGCATACACCTGCCATCATTTAAAGTGCCTCTGATTAACCCCAAATAAAGAGAGCTTCCAAAGCATCAGAGGGATCTCATTGTTACAAGGTATCAGTCAGGAGAAGGGTACAAAAGAATTTCCAAGGCATTAGATATACCATGGAACACAGTGAAAACCGTCATCATACGTGGAGAAAATAGGGCACAACAGTGACATTACCAAGAACTGGATGTCCCTCCAAAATTGATGAAAAGAGGAGAAGAAAACTGGTCTGGGAGGCTACCAACAGGCCTACAGCAACATTAAAGGAGCTGCAGGAATATCTGGCAAGTACTGGCTGTGTGGTACATGTGACAACAATCTCACGTATTCTTTAAATGTCTAGGCTATGGGGTAGAGTGGCAAGACTAAAAACTTTTCTTACGAAGAAAAACATCCAAGTCAGGCTACATTTCGTAAAAACACATCTGAAGTCTCCCAAATGCATGTGGGTAAAGGTGTTCTGGTCTGATGAAACCAAGGTTGAACTTTTTGGCCATAATTCCAAAAGATATGTTTGCAGCAAAAACAACACTGCACATCACCAAAAGAACACCATACCCACAGTGAAGCATGGGTGAAGATACCGGTTTTACTTTTAGAAGGCCTTTTGGCACCACATTACGTTAACTAAATGGTTTAGGCTTTAATGAACAGTGACTATAGAACTATACTATTGCACCATATTCCTAGTGCTGTAGGGATTTTTCTCCACAATCCTGCTCTCCTACTATATATGTAATTTTTACTGTTTGTAATATATGTATGTCCTAATTTTGGATTAATAAAAGTGTCGTTTATTACCTGTTGTGTGTGGTATAAGGTTCATATAGGAGTTTATGTTATGATTCAATGCATACTGATGTGCTGATGTTTATATTGGAGTTATTTAACAGGGGTGTGTAGATGTTTTTTTTTTTTTTTTTAACTGTTTTCTGTGTAAACCATAACTCAGTGCTCTAGGGTTGCCATCTTTCCCAATAAAAAAATACCACCTAAGTTGACATGGGTAAAATGTGCCTGGTTTCAGGGGTGTAGCTTAACACAAGTATTATCTGACACCAGTGGTTTGTTCATACTGAAAATGAGCTATTATGGAGAAAACAAATATCCACAAGGTCAGGAAAAATGCCCCTACACCTATATCAACACTGCCTCCTGTGCCATGCAGCCTATGACAACCCTGGCTTGTCAAACCAGCTTGTTTTGCTAAACTAAATGTAAACAATTGTTTCTTGGGGACAGTCAATTAGCGGAAAAGTCATTTCTGATTGTCGGGTATTTTTTTCATAGATATATAAAAAGCTAAATATATTAAATGCCTCTAGTGATAACAATACTACTGTAGCATGTAAAAGGTATTCTTAGAGAAGTGGTCTGCATATTGTATAGTAAAGATAGGATTTGGACAGTTTAAAATGGAAACTTTACTGATGTTTGTGTTGTGTTATTTCACAATGTGATCCGGATGCTTGTAAAAGGCTTAGTAATGGCATCAGTAAACAGCCATTTACACAAAAGGGCGATTAGATGAGCAAGTGATCATTTCACTTCTTTCTTGGAAAAAAGACCTCCATATGTGACAATCAGAGAGGGGATAGATAACACAGTAGCACATTTACTCTACCCCTGGGGTCAGTACAATTAGACAGGATGAGAGGATCTTTTTACTCTCCTCCTTGCAGGCTGTCAGCACGTCCCTCACTTCTCCATGCTGGCTGAGATCTGAGCATCTGTTTTTCTCCCCTTTAAACTGACAATCTAAGCTTTAAAACAAGGCCAGGATCACAGTGTTAGCTACCATAAAACTGGATATATAGCTTAGAGGCACAATGGTCTTGTTTTGAATATTAGATTGTCAGCTTTCAAGCAAGACCAGGATCACATCTGTAGCTCCAACTCAGCTAGATATTTTAAGGGTTAAAGCAGTCCTGACCACCTTCTTGGATGAACTGTTAGGTTCTTTTGTCAAAGCCTGAGCAGATCATGGGAAAACTGTTGGGGGGGGGTTAAGGAGGACTACAATAAGTAAAATATAGAAGACTTTCTATTGAATCTTTGATCTTAGAATTAAGCTGTTGCAGTCCTATGTCTGCATGGCAAGAATTATTGTCTGTTTACTGACCCTGTTCAGTCTTGTGTGGACTCATTTACAGTGGTCATACACTTTAGTTTACAGGCTCATTCAGACTAGTGATGTTCACATCAATGTGCTGCTCGAGTGTAGAATGGGCAGCACCTGGATTGAATACTGACATTACAGTCATGGGACAATTATTCTAAAATTTCAGCATGCAGTACTTGGTTCTATTCTTGTGCTAGGCTCGACTATTCAAGTTATGTGGCTTTCATTTTCATGGATGGTTGCTAGGAGATGGGAAAAATACTTTTTTGTGTGTAATATTTTGACACTGTAGGAAGTTGAAGGGGTTATCCAAGAGTATAAAGTGTCCCCCCCCATGTGACGGGCCCCCCACATGGGGCTCTTCCCTGCCTCTCATTGGCTGCCCCCCCACTCCTGACACCAGATGTTTTCATCCGTGTACGAGGAGAAGCAGCAGTGGCGGTATGGGGACCAGGAGTGGAGCAGGGAGCGGGATAAGTATATTCCATGTGGGGGGCCCGGCGCATGGGGAGACACTTTATACTCTTGTATAACCCCTTTTAAGGGAGCAAGGCTTTTCAATATTTTTGCCCTATAGCTAAGTCAGAGAGGAAAGGCTTTTTTCCAGCCAGTTGTCTTACAGCAAGATACAGTATAGTGAGGAGAGGGGGAATCTCTTAGGGCATATACAAAAGATTTCTTTATATATTGCTCCTTTTGACTTGTAAGATGATACATAAGATCAGAAAAGATGAGATGAAAGCAAGAAATGCAGGGATATTTTATTATTTATATTTTCATGCACTTTCTATTCTCTTGGCATCTAAGCTAATATATTACAAGTTCAATTTATGGCAGGAATGTTGACCATAAAATACAGTATAATACAAAGTATACCCTGAGAAGCATTCAGTAGTAGTGCCCTATGTGAACGCTGTTTAGCACAATTTTGAACACTGAACCATGGAAAGGGCTCAATTTCCTCCATAACTTAGATCAATAAAATGACCATGACATTTCCAGTTGTAGCTTTTTTTGAAACTGTAATGTAATAATTCACTGCTGGAATTTACAGGAAGAAGGAGAAAGAATCCAATCTTTTATGTCTGCTATTAAAGTTTGGACATTTTCTCACAGACTGCATGAGTTGTGCTGTATTTCTTATCCAGACAGACCATTAACCACTATATAAGGCTAAATGTGTATATAGGATTTACTAGTTTCGGTCAATACCAATTCTGCATTTATCACATGGCTTCATTTAACATTTTAAGAAAGTTGCTAGATACATTTTGCATAAAATTATTCTTTTTCAGTTTCAGAATGTGGAATCTAGGATCAGAACAGAAACTCTAAGCAGATCTTGACACTTGACAGGCCACACATCTTCAGCATTGATCAATCTTTATATGTGCAGGTCTATAGCTCACTATGGACATGCACAAAGCTAAAAGGCATTTGTCACAGGCACTAGATGCCAACAAGCCACTCTGGCCTGGTCAGGATACTTCGATCCAAGCATAGAGGAATGGACGGTTGTTGCTTCAGGTGAAGGAAGATCAAGCTACACCTCTCATCACACATATAAAAGTGTAGGGAATATTTAGGCCACATTCAGATGTGGCAGATTTTTCACACATTTTCATTTAATACATCTCAATATATATTTTATTTTTTAACACAGCACTCAACGTATGTTAGAAGAAAAAAAAGTGGATTTCAGGATGTGCTGTAAATTTCAAATCCATAGAATGCTGGTTAATCTTGGGGAATTACCACACAACACCATTTACGATTTAAAGGGTATAATGTTCCACAAAATATGCCAACCATACCTGTATGTAGTCTTTCAGAGTGTGTCTATAGCTTTATTTTTAATGGCATGTGAGAGAAAACTTAATCAGAAGAATTCCTTTAATTTTGCAAGTTGTGTTTGTACACATAAGCCTACATTTACTACTGTTTTTTTTTCTTTGAATGTGGTGTAAAATGGTCAAAAATGTCACATCAACTTTCCGACATTTATGAAGCAAATAAGCCAAAGATTATAAACCATTGTTATTTTTAAATAATTTTTTATGTTATTTTTAATTTTCCATGTCAATATCTATATTTGAACAAGTTTTAACACTGGCCACTAAGAATAATAATAGGCACCACTCCTTAGTCTGTACAGATCACTTTAACGCTACTTTCACACTAGCGTTTTTTGCGGATCTGTCATAGACCTGCAAAAACGCTTCCATTACAATAATACAACCGCATGCATCCGTCATGAACAGATCTGGTTGTATTATGTCTGCTATAGCCATGACGGATCTGTCTTGACCACCACTGAAAGGCAATGGGGGACAGATCCGTTTTCTATTGTGCCAGATTGTGTCGTGGAAAACGGACCCATCCCCATTGACTTACATTGTGTGCCAGGACGGATCAGTTTGGCCCTGGTTCGTCAGGTGGACAACAAAACGCTCCAGAGCGGAATGGTGACTGAACGGAGGCAAACTGATGCATTCTGAACGGATCCTTTTCCATTCAGAATGCATTAGGGCAAAACTGATCCATTTTGGACAGCTTGAGATCCCTGAACGGATCTCACAAACGGAAAACAAAAATGCTAGTGTGAAAGTAGCCTAATGCAGATACCTGCTTATCTATACACAGAGGTGATATTATTACAGGAAGGATTAGAATGACAGATAAGACAGGATCCACCATTCACAGGTGATTGTCAAATCTTAGCTATTCTTTCCTTGTACAATGACCTCTGCACAGGTCACAGAAAGCGTGCCTAGAGCGTGCCTAGAAAACTCTCCCATAGTCAATAAGGTCCCCTCCTGTCCATTGTGTCTATTGCTCATGGGGCTGCTGTAAAGCAATTTTCTTAATGTTTTCTAAATGCTGCTAAGACTGCCCCCATAATCATGTTTAGGAAATAGAATAAATAAATCTGAAATCAAAAAGTGAAAGCAGATTAGAAAAAAGAATATGTGTTACTATCTGGTTTTAACGGGCAGATAAAATAATATTTGGTGACACATTTCCTTTAAGCAGCATTCACAGCCATTTCCCGCCATGTTGAGACAGTAGCAGGAGGTGGGGTAGAATGGAGACCAGGTAACCAGTGAGGTTACATTTTTGGGTTTTTTTGCAGCACGTGCAGCCGATTACACATTTATGGTCCAAGGTGCACCAAATAATGAAAACAAAAAATTAAAAAAAAACACAGTATAAGATCTAATATACAGTTAGGAACCAGGCAGATAGCTTCTGGAACAGTAAAGTGAGTTTATTAATGCACATTTATTTCCCAGGTAAAAAAAGGGACATTTAAGGAGAAAAGAGGGACAGAGGGACTTGAGTGGAAAAAGAGGGACTATTCCTCCAAAAGAGGGACACTTGGGAGCCATGTTAAAGAGGTTATGTCACTATTATAATGAAGTAAAGAAAATATCTCACAAATGTATAATTTTTTTAATAGTACATTACAAAAGTAACGTGTTCATTTAATGGTAACAAGCTCTTTAGGGGTCACTGTGCAGGTTTAAATTTTGATGCAGAATTCATTTATATTGTCCTCTGAAGTATGAGGTGCCGAAAAAAAAAAGTAAACTTCCCTCTCCAGACATACGACAAAAGCAACATATTGATTTTAAAATAAAACTTTGATTTAATATACAAGTTTTCTTTAAAATACAAAATAGTAAAAGACAATTGCAAAACTAAACTGTTTACAGAAAAACCCAACATTGCGTTACGCAAAACAAAAAACATCTGTGATCATCCTAATGGATATGCCGATTCCTAGAAAACGGGAAGACTAGGAACACTGCTGTTCAGTAACTACTGACCAAAGGACGAGTTTTCACCCAGACCCTGTAGTTCACTTGTCGAGGAGCAGAATCTTGAAATCTTATTCTCTCAGTGACTTCTTATGGATTTTTTGGGGAATTCGCAAGTCATGAATATTTTCCATTTTCTGAAGATATCCTAGTTGTTCTTTTTGGTAAAAATTGTCCAGAAAACAAGGTAAACCACTTCAGATTCAGTTTACGTAATTAATATTCCATTAGGTTTCAAAGTTTTAACCAACGGTATGCCTGGCGTTCCTTGTTCCCTGTAGAACAATATCCCAGATACAACCTGAACCATATATGTTTTATTTCAGTAATCCTGTGACTATACAAAGGGTTTCACTATCCCAGAAATCCGGAAAACTATGTACTTTGTGAGATCCCTTTACTCATTGATACGTTCCATAAAATGCAAGCAATTAGCCAATAACTTCTTGCTTTGCGTTGGATTAAAAGTCACAGACAAAAGGAGGAGAGGCTATAAAATGTCAATGTTCTTTGTTAATACAATAAAAGCCATGGATGTAGTCAGAAATTGATCAAATCAGTTAAGGAAGAGATGTATTTGACTAACAAGCTATGAATATATCTCCTGCTCACAAGCTCCCCTTTAATAGCGGTAATATAAATAAGGCAGAATAAAGTACATCTCAGTACCTTCATAGTCAACTGCTTACCCCTTAACCTCACACTGATCTGTTAACAAAGTGCATTCGACTGCTCTTTCCAAAGACACTCAAAAAAGATTTAGTACAATAGAGGCACCAATTTCGGAAAGCCAATATTCATTCCATCTTTATGTAAAATAATTTAAAAAAAGCCTACAAAATTGCAAAGAGATTTTTCTCAAAGGGTTTACATTTAACCCAGCTATCATTAAATTCCAAACTGAATAATTTACACATCACTATATGTAGAAATATTTTAGTAAACATACAGAAACTGCCCATGTAAGCTCCGTGTAAGACACATTTGATTAATGACGCATGTAATCTAATTTTCCTTTAAAGGGCACGTCTGCACAAATAAGCGTATATAGCATGTTGAAAGCAGATTACATGAATCTCCTATCCGCATATAAGAGGTTGGTGTGTTATTTCTAATTAACTTTACCCAAGTCTGGATTCTGTAATTTCTCATACGAGACAGACACTTCAAAGAGGTAAACTAATATAGTGGGAGTTGGTAATGTCAGTATCAATAATAATGGGTCTTTTTCTTTCTTAATATTCTCCAAACTTTTTAAGGCTGTATTTCCTCACCATTCACCATTAATTCTGAACTGACAGCATTATGAACCAAAGCTAACAATAAAGGAGATGCATCTAGCCTCTGAAAGCATGTCACAGAGTTATTCATTGGCCTACATGACATTTTCTGTATTGAGCCCTATGTTTATTTATGATCTTGTAGAGGGATTACACTGTAAAAAATAATTTTTATGCAGCCTGTACTAAACTGTGTAAAGTAATTAACACAAAAAGGGCAGTTTACTGTTACAGATGGATTTGGATAAGCTGGAGGCTTGGGCAGAGAATTGAGGTTTGGCACTGATAAATGTAATGTTCTGCATGTGAAAGGGAAAAATAAACCTGAAATTGAAAAGGACTATAAAATTAACTGTATCATTCAGTGCCAGGCAGCTGATGCCAAGGCAAATAAGATCACGAGGGGCATAGATGAGAACATAGTTCCACCACTTTACAAATCACTAGTCAGACTGGACATGGAGGAGTACTGTGTACAGTTTTGGGCATGGGAGCATAAGGAGGACATAACAGTTTGAGCAGTTTCAAAGGTGGACAACCAAAAGTAATACATGGAATGGGTGAACTACACCCAGAATGATTATCAAAATAATGGAGATTTATCTTAGAAAAAGATAAAGCTGAGAGATGCTCTAATAACTTGATAAATAAATAAATATTACAGTGGTCAATACAGAGATCTCTTCCATGACCAATTTATAGCAAGGGGCGCATCCATAACAAAGGGGACATACTCTACATCTAGAGGAAATAAGGGTTTTATGTCAGCAAAGGAGAGGATTCCTTACTCAAAAGAGCAGTAAGACTGTGAAAGTCTATGCCAAATGAAAATGTCACGGTGAATTCACTAAAAGAACTAAAAAAAATCCACTTAAAAAAAAATATACCATAGCTGAAAAAAGCATAACATTGCAATTTGGGAGAGGATGCGATGCTTAGTAGGCTCCATAGAAGACATTGTGTTGTATGTGTATTTAGAAGATTCATTGGGCTAAAATGGCTGGGCAACATACAAAGATACAAACCTATGCTTAACATAGTAAAATGCATTTTCAGGAATATCTTTGAGAAAGCAACAATAAAAAATGAGCCCTTAAATAGACCTCTCATATTGCCATTCAAAGGACCTCAATAGTCCAGGGCCATAATAATGTTCTATTTCTTAGCTAAAATGGCCAGTGGATTCCCAGGACTTGTACAGCAACTTAAAAAGGTTTCTAAAACTATAGGATATCACTTTTATCCATGGAATGCAAAGATGATCTTAAATTTGGAATCATGTTTTTTTTATAACAAATCACCAACAGTTTTAATGCAAAGATAATACAGTTAATAAAAAAATTAAACCTTTTTTTTAACCAGAATGCATAACATTGAAAATTATAATGTCATGAACTCAAACTACTCTAATTTTAAGTGATTATTAACTTATTATAGACACTTTAGAGCTGTATATTGCCTAATATACTCATATGACATACATGGAAGGATCAACTAGATATATTATTGCTTCCACACCAGTTGCATCCATCCAATTTTATGTAAAAAGTAGCTAGAACTCATGACTATTCTAGCAGAAGGCTCATATCTTGGAAAAACTTGATAAGCTCAACAGCCATATAAGTGCATAAAAATAAAGGCCCTGACGCTAAATGGCAAACTGGAGAGGCTTATGGACTTTCCCGGTCTCAAAATAATTGCCATTGCTTTTAGCCCAATGTCAGTGCATGAAAACATGTCAACTTTGGTGGACAATAACTGGACTAAGAAAACCTTTGCCTGAATATACAAATAAGCTCGCTTAACTCAACCTGACCATGGTTTAGATTTCTTCTAGAACAAATTGACATCCGAGTTCTCCGATTAATATGATTGACACAGTTTTCTTTTAAATTACAGCTTCTGAAAGGAAATAAAAATGTTATAATCTATATTCCCTGCTCCATCTGTGGATTTTACAGGACCGTACGTATAACACATAGCTCATGTGCCATTTACAATATTTCATGTATATTTAATTATTTTCTTTCCATATTCGCCAGAAACACATGGCCACTTTCTTCTCAATACAAGAACAGGTGCATAACTCAATTTCCTCATTTGTAAAACATTATTCATAACACATACTGCAAAATGCTGGTGCCCATAGTTTGAGAATGAACAGTTCCGAGCCAACGTCTATGTATCTTTCTCTATACAACACTAAATCTATAGCAGATACCTATGGAATTTTCTGGTATCATCTGCACAGAGAGATGTTGGATTATAATGTGCAACTGAAAGAAGTCCATGAAGGTCTGCAGGTAATATTGTAGAACATTTCATTCCTTAATGAGCACTGCGAGCAGGACGGCTAAATCAAGTCAATGTGCAAAACCCCAAAAAAAGACTAATCAAAAGTTTATCCATAAATAATTGGTAAAACATTCCTGTAATGGATTTAAATCAAAGAAAGCACACTCTTCAAATTTTCACTTCTGGAACCCAATGCACCAAATGAAGGTATGGCTGTAGAAATCATGCTAGCTGCTCCAAGCAGTCCAGTTGATCAGGAATAGGAAGGCCTGTTAAAATTGTTAAACATTTGTTCCAAACGGTCAGGGTGGGACACACGGGCTGTGCAAAAGCAATGTCAAAAGTGTAAAGATGCATGGAGTTCAAGGCATCGTAAAACGACAGTGAACCATTATCGTAGTCTAGCAAAATTCCAATGCGCCGTAGATGTGGAGAGGGCTCAATCGGAATCTCCTTACTGTTGTGTCTTACTGCCCAGTTATTGTTACATCTGCAAAATACCCAGGAAGCTGAATTCTTTCCTATCCATTCATGCTTTGGTGCAGATTTGTATGCAATGCCAACCGCATACCTTAAAATAATAAAATAGAAATCAATTACTACAAAATACATTGTTACATCCAGATTTTTCATGAAAAGTCATTACAGTTTGGCTATTATTTTTACAGATAGATAGATACATACAGACAGATAGGATATGTGCTTCAAACTTGGCAAACAATTCTTTTGTGCACAGATTGCGTGGGAAAAATCCTGATATTAGCCTCCCCATGGATTTTTAAGTCTTCTAAACAGGCAGTGAATTATCCATTGATTTAATCCATTTAGGAGATGGGAGGTCTGACAGTGCACTTTTCCCTCAGCTGTCACCACTGAAAGTAAGCCATGATGGGTAGCTGGCACTAATGCCAGTAAGCAGCTTTTACTGGTTGTCTCTGATCTGGTAAATAGAAACCAAGAAAGTGGACAACCCCTTTAAAGAGAACCTTTCATCTGTTTTACTTATAGGAGCTAAATACCTGTACTTGCGGGGTACCCCCCCCCCCCCCCCACTGATGCTGACACGCGTTTTTTTTTTTAATTTAAACATCGCTTCTACGCCCCGCTGCGCCCTCATGACGTTTTCGCGCTCGGTATCCCAATATCGAGCATCGGTACAGGGAGGAGGAGACGCCAGGGTTTCTCAGAGAGCGTCACAGCCAGCACAGCGGGGCGTAGGAGCCAGCGCAACGGGTGGGTACCCCGCAAGTACAGGTATTTAGCTCCTATAAGTTAAACAGATGAAAGGTCATCTTTAAGTTTCTTTATTTTATTTCATGAGTTACAAATATATTAAGTGGAAACTATCTAGTAGGTGGAAACTATTTTCTGGCCCTTAAAGGGGATCAGAGCAGTTATCACAACACCTTTCATCCAATGAAGAAATGAAGATTATGTCATAAATGCAAAGTTACATGATGACTGTTACGGTTTAATGTTTCATAAAGTGAGTAACCCCTATATCAGAAGGTCCCCCACCAAGCAACTGGCACCCATTTAAAGACCATTGGTTACACGGCTGAATGTGACTGTTCAGTACCCTAGAAATATCCCACAAATGCCCTCTTTTTTCATCTTTCTGCCATGGTTCCGCCAATCAGTTTCCCACTCTTAATTTTCACAGCATGGCCACCAGCTACTCACACTACTCTATGAAAAGTGGGGGTCCGTTACTAAAAACTGGTGTTTCACATGCCAGTCTACCTAAAAAGCTGCTGAAGTAAGATGCAGCCATGATAAATGTGTCACATCTGTGATGTCTGTGCTTCACAAACTGAAGCAAATGCCAGCAAGGAGATGGAGTAGCTGTCAGATATAATTTTAACTTCTTAATTTGGCATACATTTTGCTAAGCTCCACTCACTTTAAAAAATAAAAAATAAAAAACCAAAAACTTTGTGAGGGAGCAAGAAAAATAAAATGCAATTTTTAACACTAAAGACCTGTTGTAAAGCCTTTGTGATTGACCCCTCGTGTGATAAAGTGTCTGAGACAATCACCCTTGCTCTCTGATGAACCAGTGCTAGTCTGAGAAAAGGAAATTTTTACTAAATAAAGAGGGGATATGGAATTGTAGGAACCGGGGAGGAAAGATTAAAAAAAGAGCACCAGGTATTCCAATTTTACATTCATAATTTAGTGTGACATTTTTATGGAAAACTAGATGGTCGCTTTACCGCCTTCATGCATCTGGAGATAACACAGCGCTTCCTGGATGCTTTCTGCACCATATGGCTTTGTTAAAATAAAAAAAAAACTGCCATAGCCTGCATCATTTCACAAGAACATGTACTGAAGTTTAGTGTGTAAAAAATGTAATTCTGCTATTTCATGAAATCCTTCCATGCTAAGTAAAATTCAAAGGATTCCAGCTCCGGTTTTCTTCACTGCTAAGTATTGTGGTCACTAAACCAAGGCCTTCTTTTAACCTGAGATGCAGAAATTTGGTAAGGCTGACAATAAAAGCAAATTACCCATTTGAGCAAGTTTTTATAGCGAATGTTAAAATCTTCAATTTCCTCTAAACATCGATACACAAGTATGTAAAATTCTTAAGGGAAACCCAGGCCTACTTGTGTTACTGTTTAAATATTATTCCTGGTTCATTATGGTATAGTCTTCATATAAAAAGAAAGGAAAACCACTAGATATAAGCTCAGGGACTGACACTTAATACGTACCAGGTGCTTCCACTTATAACCACTTCCCAATAATGGCGGCCACTGTCCAGGAACACATTGCCAGCTACACCATAACTTCCTTGGCTAGTGAAACGCTCTGGCGTGTGACTCTTTTTTGAAGAAGTTTCGTCTCTTTCCACTGTCAAATTGTCATGAGAAACCTTAAGCTTCCGATGGGCAGACTTTGGGTCCAATTTAAAAGGCTGGCCTGTAGAAAACAAAAGATATGGAACGTAAGGGGTTTTCAATACTTTACAGGGAAACAAAAGGACCATGTGTCAAAAAAAAAAAAAGAAAAAAAATAAATAAAAAATAAAGCTTTAGCTGCCAGGACTAAACACAAAATATGGTTAGCGGCACTACGAGACCCGGTTGTGTCACTTAGGCAGATCAAATGTGACGGTCATGTTGTGCAGCTGTGTACCAGAGAGGTTACAGAAAGTTCACAATGCTTTGTAAAGGAATAGTGGAAAAGTGGCACCACCTCACGGTTGAAATGTTTTTGGACAAATATATGATTATCATAAAATACTAGCACTTTTTTCATATGGCATAAATTGTTCATTTAATATGGTAAAACAGGAACAGAAGTAATACTGATACTGGGAAATTTTCACTTAAAGTGGCAGGTCATATAAACATAACCTAATAATGGGGTACCTCCACTCAGGACTCCATTTCTGAAGGGCTGTCTTTGTATTACATAGATGGCCATTTATCTGTGGCTGCCATCTAACAGTACATGCCTAAGGGATGTAGTACACCAACAGATTATCTCTCAAGGGAATGTGGCACTTGTGTCCTGGTTCGGGTACTCTAGTCGTGAGGTCCCAACTTCGTAACAACAAATAAAGAAAATAGACTTACACTCCTGGAGATTTGTTTGAAATATTGTGTATAATACAAAAATAAGCACAATGATGCAAACGAATCACCAGGACTGCCCAAGTCTATTTTCTTTATTCATTTACCAACAGATTATCTGACAGATTCTCTAATCAATTATTGGTAAGATGGTCGTTTACACACAGAGATCTTTTGCTATATACACCAACTATTGGTCTGATTGGACAGAAATTGGTCAGATAATCTGTTGGTGTTATACAGCCCTAATTTGCTTAGGCTTACTGGGGGCTGTCGCTGATGAGACAATCCCTTTAAGTAAACAATTACACCACTTTTTTTGTTTTTGTTAAGAGAACTAGAGAGAAGTACATCAAGAAGATAAAAAAAAAAAAAAAAAGATCCCGGTACATCCGGCTTAAAGAAAAAACCCTACATGGTAGCTGCCAATTGCCTCATATTAGCTGAAAATTTCTTCCCGACAGTAATTAAAAGTAAATCCCTGGATGAATTAGTCTCCAACAATATTGTAGACTACATAGCATGGACTAAAAAATTCTTATGATGGAAATCGATAAATATTTGAAGTGATTTTATTTAATTTTGCCATCCTAGCAAGACAATCCTAGCAAGACAAGAAACCAAGAGTCTCTTGTACTCCGTCTCGGAGGAGAAGTGATCTTGTTTCACAATGAAACAAATCACAGTCCTCGTTTTATTTTCCTAGTGCCTTTTACATACTGAAAACTTAACCCTGTCTGGTTGCTTGGAGCAATAAGGCCACTAATTATCAGAGACTGCACCACTGGTTTAAATGGGTTGTCTGGGCTTTTTAATATTGATGACCTATCCTCAGGATAGCAAATACTATATTCAGAGGAGCACTCAAATACCATGTAGACTCTAAGTGAAATGCATCAGCCCATCCACGACCTCAGATCCACCTTGGTCATCCGATCAGCATACAAACACAAGTTGACTGCAGCGTATCCAGAAGTGAACTTTATTCACAGTGGGTCCATGAAAAAATGTGCAATAACTCTAATAAAGTGCAACGTTTCGACTACATAGTAGTCTTTATCAAGCATAACATGAGGTGAGCTCAAAAAAGCTTATATAGCATACATTGTACCTCCTAATTAACATGTGCCAATCACAGATCTGTATAACACTCCATGACACCTGCTCATTAAATCTCACCAATAAGGTGTATACCCCATATAAGTGTCATAATAGTCGAAACGTTGCACTTTATTGGCGTTATTGCACATTTTTTCATGGACCACTGAGAATAAAGTTCACTTCTGGATATGCTGCAGTCAACTTGTGTTTGTATGCCTATCCTCAGGATAGGAGATCAATGTCAGATTGGCGAAGGTCAGACACACCCACCAATCAGCTGTATAAGGAGACAGCAAGCACAGTAATGCAGTCTCCTGTCCCGATCTGATATTGATGACCTATCCTGAGGATAGCTCATTAGTAGAAAAAGCCCGTACAACCCCTTTAAAGAGGACCTGTCACCAATCCCAAAAAGTCTGATATTTCTATATTCTAGTTAGCCATGCTTCCTCGAGAATGGCATATTTTCACTTATCAATATTATGCACCCCTCCACCCGTTCTGTAGTAATGTCCCCCAAGATCTTTGCTGGGGTTTCTCCTGATGTTCCTGGCGCAGCGTCATCTCAAAACTTCTCGTGAGACCATGCTGTTACCACAGCTTTCAAAAGGGACAGCGTATCATTCAGACCAGAGTAAGAAGCTGCCTCAAAGAAGAAGCCTCTCTGGGCTCTTTTCTGGCATCTTAATGATGTGAGACACTGACCTGTTGGCAGCGATGGTACAGCGTGGTCTTGTGAGAAATCCCAGCTCTAACAAGACCAAGCTGAATCAGAAGACAGTAAATAAAAGCAAGACTCATTCACTCAAATGTGTCTGTGGAAAAGACAGCCCACACACAGACTCCTATGTGCAGTCCATTGAAAAACTCCTCCATATTCACTGTCCGGAACACAAACCAGTTTCCAATCGTTCGCCTGAACGACACCCAAGACTTCCCTCACATACAGTTTTTTGCAGCTTTTTTGGGCTTGCAAAATGGCAAGAATTTCATGCATCTTTTTAACATGCTCTTTTTATTTATACATTAACATGTCTTCGTTATGTTCTATAATGAAGCCTATGGAAAAATGGCAGGAAAAAAAAAGCCATCCAAGAAAGCTGTATATTCAAAAAACAAACAAACCAACCAACCCACAGGTCACAAAAAAATACACAAATAAATGACACTACAAGCATAAAATCATTGTAATGCATTTCATATTTTACAAGTGGATTTCAGCAAAGACCTGGCCAAAGTGTTTTCATGCAAACAAAGAAAAACACTGCAAAAATGCCATGTGTAAAAACACCCTTAAATGGATTGTCCGAGACAAGCCAGGAAAAGCCCTGAATATTCAAAAATAAATAATGCTATACGTAGCTCTTTCTCCAATGCCGTTCTCTGTGACGTTGTTCCTCCAGTAGACAGATGAGGACAGTAACTGGCTGCAGCGGTTTGTAAACAATCAGTGGCAGGAGGGCTGGACTGGTAGCGCAGAGAATGGCACTGGACCAATGAGGGGAGTAAAGCATCCTTTAGACCAGGGGTGCACAACTTGCGGCCCTCGATACCATTCTGTGCGGCCAACAAACATCTGGTAAAAGACATGCATGTCTATGTCTTATGGCTTTTTACATATATCTTTCATGTATTCTCCTATTAGATGGGAGTCCTGGAACTGGAACTAAACATTTATAGAATATACTGTATGTTCAATATGCCAAAAATACAGTATTTTAGTTGGTAATACCCCTTTAAGTTTTATTTTCGGCACTTAGAATTGGTTCAGGCTGACAATGTGGCCCCCAACCAGAAAAGGTTGTGCACCACTGCTTTAGACCATTAGGGGGCTTGTCCGAGTTCCTTTAATTACCTCAGCAACCCCTTTTGAGCAAGTAAGATTATAAGTAATAAAATAAATGACTGACAGATCTGAAGGTTTCTTTTTTTGTTTTTTGTTTTTACACAAACCTTATCTACGACTATTAGGGTTATTTAATTGCTCATGGAATGTGGTTTTTGGAAAAAAAAAATAATGTAACAGAAGAACAAATAGTCTGATAAATAGGTAAATGATTGGCTTTCTTGTACTTTCCATGACAATGCTTCCTGACAGATATCTCAAATAACATCACACATATACTTTACATAGAGCCAACTGCAAATAAAAGTGTAAAAACAGTTTTAGACATTCTAGATCTGAAACTACTATAGGAAATTAAAGGGGCTTAAAGTAGGCACGTCTATAAGCTTGAGCAGATCAAACGAAGTCTCAGGGGTCTTGTAAATAGCAAAATAACATTCTGGTCTTGTATTTAATACTTTAGAGTTCAAATCCAGGATTATGCTTGGATATCACCCTGGGATAATAAAGAAAAACACTAAGTGGAAGGAAATCTTGCATTTTCAGATATACAAGATACATTTGTATAAAGTATAGTGATGGACTGAATAACACATTTGCCCTAGTGATAATCCAGCATAGGATTCTAGTTAATTCTGATTCGAAAGATTTGATGGAAAAACTAATTTGCTGGGGGTAGCTACTAGATGTTTTCTACTAATCAGCTAAACGGGATCTACACAAAGTCACAGCTGGAAGGTACATGGAAAAGTCTACATATAAAACATCTAAATCTATAATGTTAAAATACATGTATCTAGATAATAGAGTGGACAAAAGGTTGCTACACAGTGTCCGAAGGTTTTCAGTTAGATTTTTTATATATTCTTGTAGGGAAACACTCTTAAGGACTTTACTGGAAGCCTCGGAAGAAAGTGCACCACCTCATTTGCCCAGCAAAACTCACAAGGAAGCTAAATATTTTCTGTCTAAATGCATGGCCCTGTTTAACAGGAAGATGAACTTCAAGTGGATGTTTGCTTTTACATGAAATTTCAACATGAGGCCTCAAGTTCCTGGCTACAAGTCAGTTTCAACAAAAGATGGCACAAAGGAAAGACTGCCACATAACATGCCACGATCCAAACAGATGAAAGAACAATATAGTCGCAGCCAAAAATACCATGTCAATTTCCATATTTCAGGAGAAAAGTTCACAATAAATACAAAGAAAAATATTTTCTATACCATGAAATAGGAAACTTGCATTGCGGGGTTGGAAAGTTGCCTACATTAGCCAAATAAACATTGAACTTGAAAAAATATAAAATAAAGTATACATAGTGGCATGCTGCTTTCACATTTTTATATATGCAGTAATCCCTAAAGTTTCAATGGTCTTTGCTGACAACATATTCAACCTACAACGGTCATCCTGGAACAAATTAACATTGGAACCTGAGAGACCACTGTATTTTTAGCAAATCAACAGGGGTCATACTACCCAAAGACTAGGGTTACAATTCAAAACCACTTCAACAACTCATTAAGGCTACTTTCACACTAGCGTTCGGGGCTCCGCTTGTGAGCTCCGTTTGAAGGCTCTCACAAGCGGCCCCGAACGCTTCTGTCCAGCCCTAATGCATTCTGAGTGGACGCGGATCCGCTCAGAATGCATCAGTCTGGCAGCGTTCAGCCTCCGCTCCGCTCAGCAGGCGGACACCTGAACTCTGCTTGCAGCGTTCGGGTGTCCGCCTGGCCGTGCAGAGGCAAACAGATCCGTTCAGACTTACAATGCAAGTCAATGGGGACGGATCCGTTTGAATATGACACACTATGGCTCAATTTTCAAACGGATCCATCCCCCATTGACTTTCAATGTAAAGTCTGGACGGATCCGTCTGAGGCTACTTTGACACTTAGAATTTTTTTTACAATATAATGCAGACGGATCCGTTCTGAACGTATCCATCGTCTGCATTATAGGGGCGGATCCGTCTCAGACGGATCCGCTCTAAATGCAAGTGTGAAAGTAGCCTAAGGGAGCTTTGCGGAATTTAAAGGGGTTGGCCACTTTCTGGTTACCGCTGATCAATGCGTATGTAAGATGACTATATGGCACAATAAAATAGCCTTTGATGATATTCTGTGCTATTTTCCAAGTCTTTTGTGTTGCCCAAACAATGGTTCTGTCCATAAAGGTGCAGCTCATGGAGCAATATGTTTAAAATAACTCAATTAAAAAAAAACTAAAAACACTGAATGTGCCATCTGCTCTTGCACTATTGGAAGTTTAGTGCAGGTACAGAGTGTTTGAATGTTGGAGGTGGAGTGATGTGTCTGGTCACATCTTATGGACAGGAGTACTATGCAGATAGCACTGAAGGTTTGCCCAACAATGGGACATAGCTTATGAAATATAGCAAATGGCACAGAATATCAACAAAGGCTACATTAGTAAGTATAGTCATCTTACATACACACTGGTCATCAGTAGCTAGAAATTGGCCAACTCCATTAAATACTGATGGCCTATCCTCAAGATGGGACATCAATATCTGATTGGTAGGGGCCTGCTTCATGGCAACTCGCCTGTCAGCTATTTGAAGAGGCCTCTTCCTAGGCCTATGACATTACATTTATGGGTCCATGGATTTCCCACTACTGTCTGCAGCTATCGACCATTTTTGTAATGGAGTATTCTATTGATTAATCGAATACTCTAATAACAAAAAATGAATTAAAATAAGTTTTTTTTAAATAAAAATTCATCAGCCCCCCCAGTACCATCAGCTTGCCCCCTCAGTGCCACCAGCGTCAGTACTTACCTTTCCTGTAGGGGCAGTCCATCTTCTTCTCCGCACGCTGCACTGTCGTCCTGACGTCACACAGTGTCGGGTCATAGTGCGCGCTTACGTGCACTATGACCTGACGATGTGTCAAGATACAGTACACTGCAGTGCGGTGCGGGCCGGCGGGTGACCACAGAGCGGTGAGTAATAGCAAGCGCTTCACTCCTGCTCCGTGGTCACATGACACAAACGAATCCTCAAGGCAAAAAAAAAAAAATAATAAGTGTCAAATTACTCGATTCAATCTAGTAATAGTTTCAGTCCTAACTGTGTGCACTGCAAATTTGAAATCTGCCCGGCAAATCAATTCACAATCAGATATTTTTCTGTAGCACGTGGATGAGATCTGCTAAAATCTTATCTACTTTGCCAGTTCTATAATACGATACATATTTCATCTTGCAAATCTATATTCAAAATTCGCTGCATTTCCGCCACATGTGAATGGATTTGTCATCAAATGATCAAAAGTTGCAATTTTCCTTATACAAGGGGTACGGTAGTTAACGCTTGGTCACTTTAACCTACACAACGGATGGTAAAGTTTCTGGTCTCCTAATAAGATGTCCTTGGCAGGGCTTTAGAGCAATGGGGATTTTTCTAGTGTCCTACCTTCAGGCTGAATACAATCCGCCAGGTAGGAAGAACTGCTAAGTTTAAGCCAATCAACACACATGGGATTTCTCATATAAAGAAGGACATTTTTCTGTTGTTTTGGAAATGGCTAAAATATATTTAAAAAACCATCACAACTGATTCTGCTAAATATTGGGGGAGAAAACCGAATACACATAAAGAGTGCATAAAACCATCTAACCCTGGACTAGAAGCCCTTATATAAGCAACGTCTATACTGTAGAACGGATAACAAAGAGAAAGGATATTCCATGTCTGAAAGGTTTTGCTCACAGCTGCTGTTGAATCTGACATTTGGTTTTAATCTTACCCGAATGTTACATTAGGGACTGATTTTTTATGACTGTTCTTGCTAAACCAGATGAAAACCACTTTCTGCTTGGAATAACATGTAGTAACCCACTTACCCCCGATCAGAACTGTACCACAGGTCATGGCAGATATTATCTGCTTTCTTTGCTATTCTCTTCATGCTCAGGTAAAAACTTGGAAAAGTGAATATGCCTTTGAAAAGTTTAACACTAGCTAATAGTGCATGCTTCCTATGAGACTTCAGACACAACTTTTACAGTTTTAAAGATTTTCACAGCTGCATAACAGTCTCAATGCAATTAATTAGGCATTACCTAAGGTTACTAAAATCAATATACAGTAAAATAAAGCTCATGTATTTCTTCCACTGAATTAGAAGACATTGGACTGCCTCTGAATAAGGCTTCGTCCACATCACCGTTCAGCCTTTCCATTCTCCTGCTTCGTTTAGGAGCAGGAGAACGGAAAGGACGGTTTCGGCACATAACTGAGCCAAACGGAGCCCTTAGGACCCCATAGACTATAATGGGGTTCGTTATGTTTCCGCTTAGAAGATTATTTAAATTTTTCTAAGCGGAAACATAACAGACCCCATTAGTCTATGGGGTCCTAAGGGCTCCGTTTGGCTCAGTTATGTGCCTACTCCGTCCTTTCAGTTCTCCTGCTCCTAAACGAAGCAGGAGAACGGAAAGACTGAACGGTGATGTGAACGAAGCCTTAAAGGGAAAATGTGGCACCAGAAAATGATTTATTGTGTAACTAATATTTTTATAATTTCTGTTGTTTGGTTTTTATTTGTCTTGTCATTATCTATATTAAACAAAAAAATAAATATCTATCCAAAATTGTGCATTTTTTTTTTTTACAGTGATCACTATTGAGACCTCATGTTCAGGTAATAACAGTTCAGTAGCTACTACATTATTATCATAGGCAGAATTACCATGACAGCGATAAATAACACAGGGTCCACCATCTACAAAAGGTGATATCACAGCTCATCTAGTCCCTCCTGACCTCTGCACAGGTCACAGAGCATGCCTAGCAAAATCTCCCATAGAGGTCAATGAGGTCCCCTCAGGTCCATTGTGTCTATGACCCATGTGGCTACTCTAAAACAAGTCTCGACATATTCCAGGTCTAGTGGCCAGTATGAAAATTGCATGTTATGATTGATTTTTAAATATGGGCAGCATGGTGGCTCAGTGGTTAGCACTGGTGCCTTGCAGCCCGACCAAGGACAACATCTGCATGGAGTTTGTATGTTCTCCCCATGTTTGCGTGGATTTCCTCCAGATACAACAATTTCCTCCCACACTCGAAAGATGTACCGATAAGGAACTTAGATTGTGAGCCCCATTGGGGACCGCTTGATGCTAATGTCTGTAAAATGCTGCGGAATATATAAGCGCATTACATAAATAAATATAGATAGGTACATGGAGAAATTGTCCAAATGTAACATAAAAAGAGGATTTAAACAATAGGTCATTTTATGACGATGCATTCCCTTTAACAACTGGATTGTGTACCTGCTGTTTTTAATGGATGAGAAATAAAGATGGATGTTTTATTACTGGTAATGCCCGCAACTGGATCTTTCTTTTGAGCACGTTTGTTGCGGGAGTGTATTCTCTGACCACTGCGGCACACCGCTAGCAAATGCCACTCCTGTGCATTTATATTTACACGCGGAGTTTTCATAAAAATATCCTGATACAAAATGCTATGTTTCAGAGTCACAATCCTTTTCTGGATATAGTAAAGGTTATATATGATTAAATCAGATTAAAGACGTCTGCAGTGGACTTGACTCTAGGCAAGACTATAACAAAGACAATAACTAAATCATCTATAAAGGCCACATTCTGGATGAGAGCTAGACCGATTCAGATGAGTACAAATACTCTAATCAAATATATATATCTTGCTGCTAAAGGGTCACAACATATTCATTTTAAAACTATCCCTCCACACAGTCCCAGATGTTGCTGAAGGATACTAAAACTAGGACCTAATTATGCTCATTTGTGCTCAGCAAATTTTTGGAGGCTACAGAACAGATGAACTGGGGTCAGCAAAGCCTGCAGGCCCTCAACTCTCTCAGATATGCCAGACGTACTTTCCCTATCCAACTCTTAACAAAACAGCATTTCTTTCCAGAATTACAAAAACACAAGCAAGGAACATTTGAACTGAAAAGCATTATGGCCTTGATTAACCTGTATATTTACATAAGGGCCGGTAAGAGGAGTACAGTTAGTAGGTTTCCAGGTGACATTTCAGGCGTGGTTCATTGACTCTTGAAGTCGTAAGGCATTGGCATCAGAAATGTATAGTTCAACGGCAAGTTTAATAAACATTACCATACTATAATAACCTGCCTAGATATTACACATTGCTATTGCCATCTGCAATAACAATAATCAGTGTTTAGATCAGATTGCCTAAAAAACAAAAAAGATGAATACAATGCTGGGCAAGATTTTTTTTCCGTACACCTGCCAATTTTTTGGGCTGATCTAATACAAATAAGAATACAACCATGATTTATTAAAGGGGTTGACCCAGAATGATATAACTTATAATCTAGCCATACAATGGGTGGGAGATGTCTGATTAGTGAGGTTGCAACCACTGGGACCCCCAGTGAATGCGGTAATAGGGACCCCGTGTTCCTCAATTGAATATGTGATGCTGCTCCACTTAAAGTCTATGGGAGTGTTGAAGATAGCAAAATAGAACACTCAGCCATCTCCAGAAATTCCCTGAATGGAGCAGTAGTGTGCATGGTTGACTGGTGCTCCATTCAAACAGGGAATACAAGACCCCTTTTTCTCGTGATCGGTGGTCGTCCCAGGGATTGGACCCCACTGATCAGACAGGATAGCTGATAAGTTGTGATCCTGGGACAATCTCTTAATGGCAGAAGGGTGCAGGCTCCATAAACCCATAAACGAAGGGTGCTCGCTGCATTATACTGACACTTGCCTTCAGTGACCGGGATCAGAGATAACTCCAATTCTAGTCATTTAACACCTCAATGGGGTCAATAGTGACTGGAGCTTCTGAGAAGTTAGAGTGAGGGGGCGCCTTCTGTCTCTTGATTGTGGAGGGTCGAGCAGTTCGTTTGGCATTCAAGGCCTTGTGAAGACCCCCAGACCTCCTATGTTACTGCTTCTATAATACCCTGCCAAAGATTGGCAATCAGAGATCGATTAAATCACATGTATAGTACATGTTAAAATATATACATATTAAAAATCCAAAATCTCCCTCTTTTCCTCATTTATCACATTTAAAAAAAGAAACATAATTGATATAAAAGTATCATGTTACATCATTAACAATAAAGAAAAAAATTCTTAGACAGAACAACAGTATTTTGGTCACCTCACATTCCCCAAAAAAAAAAAAGTTATCAAAAAAGTTGCATAAGGCTACTTTCACACTAGCGTTCGGGCGGATCCGTTCAGAACGGATCCGCCCATAATAATGCAGACGGAGGCTCCGTTCAGTACGGATCCGTCTGCATTATTTTAGCAAAAAAAAGCTAAGTGTGGAAATAGCCTGGGACGGATCCGTCCAGACTTTCAATGTAAAGTCAATGGGGGACGGATCCGCTTGAAGATTGAGCCACATTGTGGCATCTTCAAACGGATCCGTCCCCATTGACTTACATTGTAAGTCTGGACGGATCCGCACGCCTCCGCACGGCCAGGCGGACACCCGAACGCTGCAAGCAGCGTTCAGCTGTCCGCCTGTCCGTGCGGAGGCGAGCGGAGCGGAGGCTGAACGCCACCAGACTGATGCAGTCTGAGCGGATCCGCCTCCATTCAGACTGCATCAGGGGTGGACGGCTGCGTTCGGGTCCGCTCGTGAGCTCCTTCAAACGGAGCTCACGAACGGAATACCGAACGCTAGTGTGAAAGCAGCCTTAACCCCAAAATGATACCAACAAAAACTACAGCTCAATTTTTTTTTTAAAATCTGAACACTCTGTTTGAAAAATTGGATACCAGAATATGGTGACACAAAGCAATAGTTGAGTGGAAACAAGGCCAAGTGACACAAAAAATGCACAAAAACAGAGGAACCAGGATGCAGACAAATGGCATAGATGAGATTGATGAATTTGAAATATTTGGCTGTACCAGAAGGAAGTTTGTTTGCCGAAGGGCTGGAGAGCGGTACAATAATGAACTTCTGCAGGCAACAGTAAAGCATGGCGGAGGTTCCTTGTATGTTTGGAGCTGCCCTTCCACAAATGGGGTTGGGGATTTGATTAGGATTAATGATGTCCTCAATGCTGAGAAATGACCCCAAACAAACAGCCAATGTCATTAAAAACTATTTTCAGATTAAAGAACAAGAAGTCCTGGAAGTGATAATATGACCCCCACAGAGCCCTGATCTAAACATCATCAATTCTGTCTGGGATTACATGCAGAGACAGAAGGATTTGAACAAGCCTACTTCCACAGAAGATCTGTAGTTAGTTCTCGAAGATGTCTGGCTGGAACAACCTCCCTGCCGATGACCTTCAAAAACTGAGTGCTAGTGTACCTAGAAGCTGTTTTAACGGCAAAGTTCAGTCACATCATATATTGATTTGATTTAGATTTCAATTGTTCATTCCCTTGATATAAATAAACTATTAACACTTCTATTTTTAAAAGCATTCTTACTTTGCAACATTTTGCCAAACTTCTATAGCTATAGACCGATTCTTGAGACATTCATGAACCTCCCTGTGACACATGTAACTGGATGTTAACAGCTCCCATATTGTTTCTTAAGGGTATAAAAACATGAACTTCTGAAGATTTTGTGGGTGGATGTTCCTGACTAAGCCAGATACAAATTACTACTGTTTTAACTCTGGCCAAAACAAGAAAAATCTTCCTGTTTAAACTGCTTTACCATAACACCCTCCACATTTCATACATGTTTCTTAATTGGTCGCAATGATTTATTGAATGTTCTGTTTGGCATCAAATAGAAGAAAACTGAAACTTGCAATTTAATTTTACTTCAATGGCTAGAAACACAGTGTAATTTTCGAAGTAATAGGAGTGGTAAACCTTGAAAAAAAATAATAAAAAAAAAAATTATACAGGACATCAGACCTGGATTTCTACTGAATATATCCATCCTCAGTATTTCCACAGCCCATGTCTCAGTGCCACATTCTTTATCATGTGGGGTGAGCAGTGTACAAAAAGCCCAAATGGCAGAATTATTGCTTTTTGGTCACCTTGTCTTCCAAAATAAATGAATTGAGAAATTATCATGTCACAGGTACACAAAAATTGTGTCAATGAAATCTACAGCTTACCCCACCAAAACCAAAAGTCCTCACATTTTTATCACACCGTAAACAGCCTAAAAACAAAATCCTAAAAACAAAATCAGATTTTTTCGATTTTTTTTTTCGATATATTTTATATAAACCATGAAAACGTTCCATTGAAAAGTACAATTCCTCCCTCTTGCAAAAAGCAAGCCCTCAAGTCAATGGAAAAATAAAGTATGAAGGCTGGGAGGGGAAAACAAAAATCACGTCCAAAATTTGCCTGGTCCTTCAGGGGTTAAGTAAGGGCTATTGATGTCAATATCTACGCAGTTATCTCTCCGGTTGTTCTTATGCTGCCTTTTTCGGTTTAATGGTGGTAGACTTTATTCAGTCATGTGACCAGAACACATACTGTATCTCTATGTACCACTGGTTAGACAATTGCACTTAGAAATGTTAGAAGTTCTTATCTTGGACTAGTGTGGGCTGATCATACGTTCTAAGTTACTCACAGTCTTTCAGACCTAATGATGTACTTAAAGACAACCTGACACAAAACACAGTGCTATCTGCATATAGAGTTTTAAAGAAAAGATTTCATAAAACTTGTAAACATTTTAAAATAATCTGTTTCCAACTACCTCTATACCAAATGTCGTTTTTCTTTTGGCTCTGGTCATGAGTTATGATACTTTTTTAAATATGCAAATTAGGCCTTTGGTGCAATAAGAGCATCAATATTGCCCCTGTTGCACCCAATCTCTGATTCTTTCTGTGTTCAGTCCCTCCCTGGCTGCTTTGATTGACAGGTCCAAAAGAGGGTAAAGCAGCAAGGGAGGGGCTGGACGCAGAAAGGTGTGGAGCTTGGGTGCAACAAGAGGGTGAAGCCCTTATTGTATCAAAGGCCTAATATTAAGAAAAAGTATCGTAACTCAGAAATGGAGCCTCAGATCAACAAAAGAAACACAGCATGTGTCTATGCAAACAGTTGAATAGGGAGGTCTGGTGACAGATTCCTTTTAAACCTCTGCTCTTTCTGAGCCTAAGACTGCCCCCATGTACAGCTATCAGTAACAGCTACCTATGTATAAACACTTAGGCATCACGCACATGACCGTTGTATGCATCCGTGTCCGTTGTTCCATTTTCCGTGATTTTCTGTGGACCCACTGACTTTCAATGGGTCCGTTGAAAACTCGGAAAATGCACCGTTTGTCATCCGCGGCCGTGATCCGTGTTTCCTGTCCGTCAAAAAAATAGGACCTATCCTATTTTTTTGACGGACAACGGTTCACAGACCCATTCAAGTCAATGGGCCTGTGAAAAAAACACGGAGGCACACAAGATTGCCATCCGCGTCCGTAGGCTACTTTAGCACAGACGGATCCGCAGATCCGTCTGCATACAGCTTTTTCAGAACCGAGTTTTCACATCGTGCAAACTCAGATCCGACAGTATATTCTAACACAGAGGCGCTCCCATAGTGATGGGAAAGCTTCAAGTTAGAATATACTAAGAACTGTGTACATGACTGCCTCCTGCTGCCCGGCAGCATCCGATCTCTTACAGGGGGCTGTGATCCGCACAATTAACCCCTTTCATTGGTGGCCAGTGCGGCCCCCCTCCCTCCCCTGTATTAAATTCATTGGTGGCCAGTGCGGCCCCCCCCTCCCTCCCCTGTATTAAATTCATTGGTGGCCAGTGCGGCCCCCCTCCCCTCCCTCCCCAGTATTAAATTAATTTGTGGCCAGTGCGGCCTCCCCCCCCCGATCATTGGTGGCAGCGGAGAGTTCCGATCGGAGTCCCAGTTTAATCGCTGCTACTGCAGTCCTGGCTGCCATGGTTACTTAGCAATTTCAGAAGCATTATACTTACCAGCGCTGTCTGACCGGCCGGGCGCTCCTCCTACTGGTAAGTGACAGGTCTGTGCTATAAGCAATGCGCCGCACAGACCTTTCACTTACCAGTAGGAGGAGCGCCCGGCCGGTAACAGACAGCGCAGGTAAGTATAATGCTTCTAAAATTGCTAAGTAACCATGGCAGCCAGGACTGCAGTAGCGTCCTGCTTGCCATGGTAACCGATCAGAGCCCCAGCGATTAAACTGGGACTCCAACGATCGGAACTCTCCGCTGCCACCAATGATCGGGGGGGGCGCACTGGCCACCAATTAATTTAATACAGGGGAGGGGGGGGGGCGCACTGGCCACCAATGAATTTAAAACTGGGGAGGGAGGGGGGGCCGCACTGGCTACCAATGAATTTAAAACTGGGGGGGGAGGGAGGGAGGGGGGGCCGCACTGGCCACCAATGAATTTAAAAACTGGGGAGGGAGGGGGGTCTGCCCTCTGCTGCCTGGCAGCACCTTATCTCTTACAGGGGGCTATGATATGCACAATTAACCCCTCAGGAGCGGCACCTGAGGGCTTAATTGTGCGGATCACAGCCCCCTGTAAGAGATTGGATGCTGCCAGGCAGCAGGGGGCAGTCATGTCCACAGTTCTTAGTATATTCTAACTTGAAGCGTCCCCATCACCATGGGAACGCCTCTGTGTTAGAATATACTGTCGGATCTGTGTTTTCACAATGTAACTCAAATCCGATGGTATAGTCTAACAGAGGCGTTCCCATGGTGATGGGGACGCTTCAAGTTAACATATACCATCGGATTTAGGGACTCCTGACTTTACATTGAAAGTCAATGGGGGGCGGATCCGTTTGCAATTGCACCATATTGTGTCAACGTCAAATGGATCCGTCCCCATTGACCTGCATTGTAAGTCAGGACGGATCGGTTGGCTCCGCACGGCCAGGCGGACACCAAAACGAGTTATTTTTTATTTATTTTTTTATAACTTTCCCTCATGTCTGGTGATCCTCCAAAAATCACGGAAGACACACAGAAGAAAAGACGGATCACGGAACAACGGAACCCTGTGAAAAAATACTGTCGTGTGCATGAGGCTTTACACAGAGAATGGTATCAGTCATGACCCCTGTGTACAACTGAACTCAGAAAGAGCAGAGATATAACTGTATACAAGTTTCACTGAATCTTTTCGCACAAAACTATATATCTGCTCAGCTCCTCCTGCTCTATAACATGGTGGCTACAAATTGTACTGCATTTTGAGATGGCAGGTTCTTTTAAAATCTTGGTGTGAATTTGCCCAGTCATTAACATGAGCAGAAACCCACCTTAAATGTACTTACCGTTCTAAAACATGAAAAATGCTCACAGGACAATGGACACACATTTACAGTTACTTACTGTTTGTCTTTAATTTCCCAGGGTCACTGTTACGGCTGCCGGCTTGATTTATAGCCTTCACAATAAAAATATACTTAGTGCCGCTTTGCAGGCCGTGCACAGTATAGTGGTTCTGCTTGATGTTGGGCACAATCATCCAGCTGTCGGCAGAGTTACACAAGCCTGCAAGTGCAAACAAATGAACTAGTTATTGCATAGCCTTGACTGCGAAAAGTACCTGTGAGGGAGTAACACGGCTGATGGAGACAGTATAATACTGTACATAGAGTCTTATATGGAATCCATAGTATAGGTTATTAATGTGCTATCAGTGGGGTTTGACGCCTCAGTTTCCAAACAATTACAAACATAAAATGGCATCTCTAAATCATGCGACTTTATTTCTTACTGCAATGAGTACGCAGCGCCAAGGGTTCCAGAAGACGACCTCCCACAAACATAAACAATAGGCTATCAATAATCATTTTAAAACTTTAGTTAGGCACTTGGTCTACCAGCAACTTGGATGACGTCTTTTCAACATTCTCAATTACGGAGCAAAATTTCATAGTTTAGCATTTATGAAACGTAGTCAATAACTTTTGTAGTGTTTGCAGGATAAAAAAAAAAAAAACATTTTGATTATATTTTTCTTCCATGGGTCCGTTTGATGCTGCTGCTAATTTGTACTTCTAAAAAAAAAAATTTTTTTCAGTTTAATTCTTACTTCCCTGCAGAAATGGTTCTCTCAGTTATATTGCCATGCTACTGCTCAGGCTCTTCTCCTTCCCTGACAAGCTGGGCAGAAAGCCATTTTTAGGAGAATCACTACACAGACCCCTGATTGTGGGGAGAATGATTGTGTGTGTGTCCACCAGCTCCCTAGGTAGAACTGCATATTGCTAAAACACTTTGAACACTAGGTGGCACCATACTATATTTATAAATGTCATAGCCTTTCACTGGATTATGCATGTAAATGGAAACATTATCTATTTCTAGGATCTATACAATGCATATGACTTTTGAAAGCAGACAAACCCTTACAACAAATGAAAACATTGTGTGCAAAAGGAAATAGATACACACTGTTTAATTTTTTTTTTCTTTGTAAAACAGAGGGCAATTAAATGGTCACTATTGCGTAAATCATTAGTACAGGTGCATTAAGAAAACACTAATATATCTTATCAGAAAAGAATGCCTTTTTCTCCCTCTAGCAGCATTTTTCCTCATATCCATATAGACCTCTACGGGCAGCCTGTGTGTCTCTGTCTCTTTAAATAAGTAATTTTTTTGTCTCTTCTATCTGACTACAGCTTATTCCTCCCCACTCATTCAAAAAAACACCATCTAAGGCCTCATGCACACGACCAGTGTGTGTTTTGCGGTCCGCAAACCGCAGATCCGCAAAACACGGGTGGCTTCCAAGTGTCATATGCATTGTATAGATCTGTTTTACAAAGAAAAAAAAACATCATGGGTCCGATCCCTAAACATGGCACACGCTCGCGCATGCAGCGGGCACCTTAGCCACAGGGTCTCTGCTACCCGTGGCACATGTATGCGATCAGCCATAATGCCGATCGCATACATCTTAACTTTCAGATGCCGTGGTCAAATGTGACCACGGCATCTGTGCAGACCGGAACCAGAAGTTGCACGCTTCCGGTCCGATAACAGCGTTCCCCGGCTGAGATCGGGGGACTTGTTACCTCGATCTAATTGACCGAAGCCTCAAGCAGGCTTCAGAGTCAATTAGATGTATATATCAATACAGGCCACTAGGTGGCAGCCTTGTATTGATATAGCGCAAATGAAGTCTTCAATGATGGCTATTTAGCCATCACTGAATACTATGGGCAATCAAATGATTACCAGTTATTGTAACCCTAGGTGACTTTAAAAAAAAGTTACAAAAAAAGTAAAGATTTTAGAAATATAAAACAAAAATAAAACCTAAAAGTTCAGATCACACCCTTTTCTTAAAATAAAAATAAAAACACACATCATGGGCATCGCCACGTGCGAAAATGCCCATACTATTAAAATATAACAATATTAATGGCATACGGCAAATGGCATAGCAGGGGAAAAAAATTAAACTGCCAATTTTCCATTTTTTGTCACTTCAACTACCTAATAATTGTTTTAATAAAAAGTGATCAAAAAGTCGCATACACTTCAAATTGGTATCACTGAAAAGAACAGATCTTTTCCACGACCACAAGATGTGTCTTTCGACATGGTTTTTTAAGAAATGAGAAGCAACTCAGTGCACCAGTTGGGGTTAAATAACTTGTTGCCAGCTGACAGATAATCACCCATGCAGTAATTATCCAATAGGAGGCTCATAACTATTTGCTTAGTTAAATCCATGTTTTTTGGACAGGCAGTGTATAAAATAGATATTGGCATCTGCATACCAATTCAATATATGATAACTAGGTTAATGTGGATATAAATATTATGCGTGTGTGGGGGAGGAATTATACCTGGCACATTCTATATCTGTACCTAAAAGCTGGCACTATTTTGCCTCACAACTTTCTCTGTTGATAGTCTTTCCACCTTAAGGATAATTCTGTGAAATTAATTGGAGAATTTGAGACATTTTTGTTTATATTCTCCTATCAAATAAAAATATGTCCCCTGATGAGGCCTGCGATTTAATGGGCGAAACGCGTTGAAACAGGGTCATCATCATTATAAACTATCTGATATATCTTTGCAAGGCATTATTTTGTGATGCATATGATGAATCCCATCTAAGGAGTGACATATTGTTTTTGGTGGATTATATACTCTGAGATTAAATATTAAATTTAGTTTAATTTTTATGGTAGTATATTTGCCAATTTATATTAGTTGGTTTTCCATCCCTTTATCAGGGCCATCCTAGGGGTATATAGCATGCTCCTGATACGAGATTGCCCCTATCGGGGCGGCTATTCCGTTTTGTAGGCAGGGTATGAAGCATAGGGTAAGACTTAGGCCTCCTGCACAAGACCGTATGGCTTTTTCAGGAATTTTGCGGTCATCAAAAAACAGATCCGCAAAAAATACAGATAACATCTGGCCCCTAATAGAACAGTACTATCCTTGTCAGTTATGCAGACAATAATAGGACATGTTCTATCTTTGAATAGAACGAAAATACGTAACTGGAAGGCATACAGAGTACCTTCCTTTTTTTTGTGGATCCATTGAAATGAATGGTTCCGTATACGGAACGAAAAAAACTGAGGTTATTTTAATTTAATATGAATAAAGGCTATGTTTTAATAGTGGCAATCTGTGAGTACTTGTATGTGTAGGCACCATTTTTCTGGATCATACCTTCTGGCAGGTTATTGTCTAAGCTGTGAAAATACACAGATTCCATTACAGTCCATATGAAGCAGTTTCCAGCTATGCCGAATCTGGTGAATCCTGGTGGGCTTTTTCTCTACTGGAATAGCCTGCAGGATACCTTACCACAGGTGTGAAACTAGCCTTAAAAGGGTTTTCCAAGTGTTTTATACTGATAACCTATACTCTGGAGAGGTCATCAGTATCTAATTGGTGGGGATCCAAAACCTCGCTGATCAGCTGTTTGGGAAGGCACTGGCGCTCCTTAGAGAGTTGTGCCACGCTCTTTTCTGTGCTTACCAAACCGTGCATTGCTATACATTGTATAGCAGCTGTGCTGGGTATTGCAGCTCAGCCCTATTCACTACATGACCGATGAATGTGTTGCCACTGGCCTAGAAAAAGCTGTGAGAAGGCCACACACTCACAGGAGCACCAGTGTCTTCTCAAATAGCTGATCGGTGGGGGTACCCAGGTGTCAGACTCCCACCGATCAAATACTGATGACCTATTGTGAGGGTAGGTCATCAGTTATAAAGTCTCGGAAAACCCCTTTATTCCTTTCATAGAATAATTACGAAGTACTGTTGGTTCATGGTGTGAAATAATTCATTCCCCACATTCCTTTTACACGACTGCACCTTGTGTTCCTATAATGGTATGATCCAATGTTCAGTGCTATTCTGAGAGCATTCAAACTGTACAAGCATCATACAGGAACTATCTGTCATTATATGTACGTCATCACTAACGTAATTCATTTTTATCTTTTCCTTATTTATTAGTAAATTATAGTAATTATAGGACTTTAAATAAAAAATATATATATATATATAAAAAAGCAATACTTTGTGGATACGACAGCTATTTCCTCCTACATATATAAAACCTGAAACGTGAGTACTTGCATGTGCTGGTAAATATGAAGCTTTTGACTTAAGGTGCTTACTTTCTGCTCTAACCTACTTAAATGCAAATGGACTGCATTATGAGGTATTTGCTTTCAGCGCTTTGCTGTTTATGAGCAGCAGAGCTTTAAGTAAGCCTCATCCCGAGAACTCGAAACAGACTCCAAAAGGCAAAAAAATCTACACACTGTAGATTCAAGGTCAGATTCTTAACTCCTCAAATAATGGAATTAAGCTATTAATGTATTATGCTATAAAACATTATACTTTAAAAATGATGATATTTTAATAACATTTAGACTAAAGGTACATTTCCCTGTCTGAAAAAAAAAATACATTTTTATATGACAAGTATTTCTTCATCTTTACCAGCTCTATAACATAGCCATGTCCTCTTCATAGACCTTGGCTACAGGATGTTTAGTGATACGTTTTCCAGGTGGCAGATCCACAACCGCTCCTCTGGTGCACTGGCACCTAATACTATCATTTACTATGAGAACAGGTTAACTAAATACAGGGTTGAAAGATAAATCTGTGTCTGTGTATGGGTCACCCCTAATTATCTCACAGCATCACAGCATGTTCACCCTTTCTATTTTCTACAGTGGAATTGACCTTCAATCTAACAATTAGGAAGCCTGTCCTCCACAAAGACTGTTCACAAAAGTGTTCTACGGGTTTAGTACTATCCAAATTACTTTAATTATACTGTACTTTAATTGTTCTGTGCCAGGGCTGCTGCTGTGCATGGTGTATTCAGCCCCTTCTTTCTCATGATCCATGGGAGCTCCCAGATATAAGACCCCTATGGTTATGTCATGGCCAATACTAATGATACGCTAGAACACTTATTTTTGCTGCTCATATAGCATGGGACTTTCACACACTGTACTGGAGCTGTCATCACTCTCTGATGCTGTGAGGCTTATACTCCCTATGGTATGTTTTTGCAATGTACTCAAACATGTGGAGAACATACAAACTGTAAGCATATGTTGTCCTCGGTTAGATTCGAGCCCAGAACTCCACAGTTACAAGGCAAAAGTGCTAACCACTGAGCTACCATTAGAGGGAATATCCCTTTAATAAATAGAAAACTTCCAGACTGTAAACCTAAAGTAGGCTCTGGGCAAATCAAGAGTCCATTTACAATAGAAAAAAAACAAAAGCCATGAAAAACTATTACCAAAAAGCTGTAGTTCATATGCACTTCTCATTTACACACTTGCAAGGAATTTAGATGTAAAAGACTTTTGCGCAGTAGTAATAGCGGCAACACTGTTTTCTTTTATTTAGATATTATCTGCAATACTGATTTTAAAAGTGTTGATCGAGCACCAAAGTGCTCAGGTGCTCAAGTAGAACACTTCGGGTGCTCGTTGGAACACCCGAGCACAATGGAAGTCAATGGAAGAACCCAAGCATTAAACCAGGCACCCCCTGCTCTGAAGAGGGGAGGGTGTCTGGTTCATAGGAAAAGGTCAGTAATTGATGGAAACACTACTGAAATGGTTCGGGAATAGCATGGGGAGGATGTCTGGATGCATCTTGGACTCCCAGGTCACTGCTGGGAACGATGTTGTCCGAGTAGTACCACACTTTTACAGACTGACAATAATACGCACCAAACAGAGGATAAAATCGATTTTAGAAGAAAAATTGTTAGGAAACATTCTCTCCTGTATATTTACTTGTATATAAAGTAGGGCTGCAGCTAACGATTATTTGAATAATCGATTAGTTGCCGATTAATTTCTACGATTAATCGAGAAAAACGACAAAATTACAAAACAGAGAGGTTTATATGATCTTACTTGAAAAAATGATGTTCAAAGGCCATATTAAAACAAATTGTGGACGACACTATTATGGGGGATCTGTGGACGGCGCAGTTATGGAGAGGGGGATCTGTGGACGGCGCAGTTATGGAGAGGGGGATCTGTGGACGGCGCAGTTATGGAGAGGGGGATCTGTGGACGGCGCAGTTATGGAGAGGGGGATCTGTGGACGGCGCAGTTATGGAGAGGGGGATCTGTGGACGGCGTAGTTATGGAGAGGGGGATCTGTGGACGGCGTAGTTATGGAGAGGGGGATCTGTGGGCGGCGCAGTTATGGAGAGGGGGATCTGTGGGTGGCGCTGTTATGGAGAGGGGGAACTGTGGATGGCGCTGTTATGGAGAGGGGGATCTGTGGGTGGCGCAGTTATGGAGAGGGGGATCTGTGGGTGGCGCTGTTATGGAGAGGGGGATCTGTGGGTGGCGCAGTTATGGAGAGGGGGATATGTGCACTGTTATGGGCATAACAGTGCACAGATCCCCCTTCCCATAGCAGTGCCATACACAGACCCCCCCTCCTCCCCATAGCAGTGCTATACACAGACCCCCCTCCCCATAGCAGTGCCATAGACAGATCCTCCCCCCTCCCCATAACAGCCCCGGCCCCGATGCTTATAAGTCGGACTAATCACTGCATCTTTATTTTACCTTTTTACAATGACGCTCCTGTAACAGCCAGGCAGAGCGGACGGCGGCGTAACGTCACTCACTCACGTGACGCACCTGCTCCGCCCACTTCATGAATGAAGGAGGCGGAGCAGGCGTGTCACGTGAGTGAGTGACGTTACGCCGCCGTCCCCTCTGCCTGGCTGTTACAGGAGCGTCATTGTAAAAAGGTAAAATAAAGATGCAGCGACCGCCCGCCCGCATAGCAACGAATCGGCGATTATTCGATAACTGGATTCGTCGACAACGAATCCAGTTATCGAATATAATCGATTACATCGATTAATCGTTGCAGCCCTAATATAAAGTGCAAGTGCTGCCAAGAATTACAAGGAAGAGGCACTCCGATACAACCTGTATATCACATAAAGTAGGGTCTCATTCACATTGTGGTAAAATTGTTCAGGTAGTGGGACTCCTACACTCAAAGCCTATGCACTAAGGGAAAGGGCTGCCAAAAAGTACATGGAACCGGCACTCCAATACACCCTTTATTACACATAAAGAAGGGGATCATTCACACCCTTGAAAAATTATGATTGATGGCCTGCTGGTGACCCTCTAAAACATTATGGGTGAGGGCCTGCTGCTGAGCTGACATCTAAAAATTTAGGGGTGAGGGTCTGCTGCTGAGCTGACCCTCTAAAACATTAGGAGTGAGGGCAACCTAATAAGCATGTTGATATGATGGAGGAGAACGAGAAGAGGAAGATTGAACCATATACCCTTTTTTGTGGGGGATGGGGTGCATGGGAATATAGTGAATTCAATACACCATAAAAGCCACATTTAGAGTGCCTTTATGTTCATCCGTTTTCCTCTGGTGGAGTAGAGAAGTCAGGGGCAATTCAGGTCTTGTTTATCTTTATAAGAGTCAACCGGTTAGCATTTTCAGTTGACAGGTGGATGCGCTCATCAGTTATTATGCCCCCAGCAGCACTAAATACATGCTCTGACAAAACGCTGGCGGTGAGGCAGGCCAGCACCTCCAAGGCGTAGAGTGGCAGTCCATGCCACGTGTCCACCTTGGACACGTAATAGTTGTAAGGCACACAGGGATCACTAAAGGACACTGACACGGTCTGCTACGTATTCCTTCACCATCTTCCAAAATATTTCCCTCCTTGTGACACTAGGCCACACATCAAGTTGAGGGTGCTGGCAGGGTGTCATAAAACTGTCCCAGGCCTTGGAGAATGTTGACCTGCCTGTGTTCCCCTCGTCTCACCTCCTCGGTTGGCCGAGGAACTAGGTACTCTGCAGGCAGCGTTGTCAGCTGGAAATTTTTGGAGCAATTTTTCCACAGGGACCTTCTGGTATTACACCATTTTGCTCATCCTCTCCACCACAGGAATGAGAGATGAGAAGTTCTCTTTGTAGCGGTGGTCAAGAAAGGTGAACAACCAGTAATCAGTGTTGGCCAAAATGCATACAACGCGAGGGTCACAGGAAAGGCAGCCTAACAAAGTCAGCCTTGTGTGCCAGAGTCCCAACAGACAAGACTTTGAGAAGTCATCCTCCTTATGAGGACAGCAATCTCCTCATCCTCTTCCTCCTCTTCTACCCATCCACGCTGAACAGATGGAATAAAACTTCCATGGGTACTACCCTCTGTAATGGAGACCATCATCTCCTGCTCCTTCTCCTCCTCATCCTCATCATCTAATTCGCACTGAGAAGACGAACTGAGGGTGGTCTGGCTTTCACCCTGTGTACATTCTTCCCCCATTTCCACCTCTTCCACACGCAGAGCATCTGCCTTAATTGTGAGCGGCAAACGTTTTTGAGTAGACACAGAAGTGGGATGGTTACGCTGATAATAGCGTTGTTGCTGCTCACCATCTGTGTTGATTTCTCAAAGTTGCGTAAAACCTCACAGACGTCAGACATCAATGCCCACTCGTCGCTTGTGAAGAGCGGAAGCTGACTGGAAAGGCGACAACCATGTGGCAGCTGGTATTCCACTATTCCCTCTGCTGCTCACAAACCCTGGCCAACATGTGGAACATCGAGTTCCAGCGCATGCTCACGTCGCACAACAGTTGGCGAGCTGGAAATTGCAAGCGCTGCTGCAGCATTGCCAGACCGGCGGAAGTTGTCGATGACAGGTTTTGAGAAACTGCTGAACTACTAAGTTGAACACATGGACTAGGCATGGTATGTGTGTGAGCTTGCCAAGCTCCAAAGCCACCAAGTTACGGCCATTATCAGACACAACCATGCCTGGTTCAAGGTTGAGTGCCACAGCTCTGCGGCAGTGTGCTGTTTGTCACCTAAGCAGATCAGTTTAAGCTCGGCCTGTTGCCGCTTCCCCAATGCAGTGCTACACTGCTTCCAGCTACTGAATGATGGCTGACTGATACTGCAAGATGATAATTCAGAGGTGGAAATGGAGGAGGAGGAGAAGGGGGGTTGCAGCCACTAACTTAGGTGGTGGCAGAAACCCTGATGAAAGTAGGACGCACAATCCTTGGCGTTGGTAGCAGCTGTGCAATCCCAGGGTATGACTTGCTCCCGACCTCCACAACGTTCACCCAGTGTGCCGTTAGGAAAATGTAGCATCCCTGGCCAAAAGCACTTGTACATGTGTCTTTAATTGGACCTTCCCAATAACTTCATTGGTCAGGGCACGGGTGATGTTATGGGACAGATGCTGGAGGAAGGCAGGGACTGCACACCGTTAAAAATATTGGCAGCTGGGGACAGAGTACCGCGGGACAGCTGCCACCATCAGGCTGTGGGAAAGCCTGTGTCTACAAGCCTAAATGGCAACATTTCCAGGGCCAGCAATTTAGAAAGGTGCGGCACAGGTAGCAAATGACAATTCTTTTATCATCTGCACTTACTTAAAAAAAAAAAACAAAAAAAAAAAAAAACACCACCTTTTGCCACCCCACTGCCTCTTCCAGCCTGCTGCGGATCCCATCCTCTCTGTACTGCTGTCCTCGCTCGGCTTGCCACCTTCCCAGGTTGGGTCAGCGACTTCATCATCCAGCACCTCCTCACTCTGGTCATCCTCCTGACTTGTTGACCTGACCCAACAACCTCACTTATTGACAACTGTGTCTCATCCTCATCATGAACCTCTTGAGATAGTAATTGCGGTTGACTTATTGGCAACTGTGTCTCATCATCATCCACCTCATGAAACACTAATTGCCGTTCCCCACCGTCATCTTCTTCTGATTATGGATGCTCCAGAGTTTGGGAATCAGGGCACAATTTCTCCTCGCTCTTCAAGCGGTTTTGGCGAGAGGCCTAAATTAAGGAATGGCGATGAAAACAGCTTCTCGGAATATCAGCGTGTGGGATCACTTGTTTGGCAAGACTCTCCATGGTGGGTGGAAGGAGGATCAGGGTGAGGATTCTGTTGACCAGACTCTTGGCTACCGAGACTGGACTTTGTGGAAGATAGGGTGGTGCTTAATCGACTGGAAGCATTATCTGCTACAATCCAACCAACCACCTGGTCGCACTGGTCTGACTTTGAGAGTGGTGTCCAGCGCCGCTCTGCAAACTGGGACATAAAGCTAGGTATCGTGGATATGTGTTTCTTGTGCTATGGCAGCAGGCACAGTTTCACCGCGCCCAGGGCCACGGCCTCTGCGTGCACCACCAGCAGCCCGGCCACTTCCCCGTCCCTTACTGCTCACCTTCATCATATTAAAATGGTATATATGCTTGCAAGTATGTCACACGTACAGTAGCGCAGGTTTTGTAAGTGTATGCGCAAAAACCGTACACAGAATGTCAGATATTTTTAGGATGCACACACGTTAAACAGGAGGCATAGCGCAAGTAATGTCACTTTCACCACCGCATAAAAAATACACTGCATTAATGTCACTGATATTTAGGTTGCACAAACGTTAAACAGGAGATGTAGGGCAGGTAATGTCGCTGTCACCAGCGGTGAAAAAAATTACACCGAATGTCACTAATATTTCGGATGTGCCAACGTTATACTGGAGATGTAGCGCACGTAATGTCGTTGCCACCAGCAGCAAAAAAATTTTACTGAATGTCACTGATATTTCGGAAACGCAAACGTTTTACAGGAATTGTAGCGCAGGTAATGTAACTGTCCGCAGCGGACACAGTCTATGGAAAAAGTACACTGGATGTCACAGATATTTTTAGGCTGCGCACAAGTTAGAAAGGAGATGTAGTGCAGATAATGTCGCTGTCTGCAGAGGCCAAACAATTGCAAGCTATTTAGTGCAGGTTGCGCTAAAAATATATATTTCTGCCAGATACAACTATAGTCGTTTTGAGTCTCTAACAGTTTTAGCAATTTAGCGCAGGTTGCACTAAAACTATATATTGCTGCCACACACAATAGTCCTTAAAAGGACTTTGGGGTCTATAACAAGTATAAAAACTAAAATATTCCTATTTCACTCCTTACACTATCTCTGCCATCTGCTCTCCAGCTCTCCCTGACCAAGACTGAGCCGAACATGTGTCATCGGGTGCTAATATGCACCCGATGACGGGTTTCGGACAGCAAATCACTGTAATGCCAGTAGCCAACATTGCTACGGCATTAGAGTGAATGGCAGTACTTACCTACCTACGCGCGGGGAGGAGACTAGAGCATCGCGCTTGAGCACACGCGGTATTCGGCCGAACACTGCGATGTGCCGAGCTTCGCGATGTTCAAGTAAAGTTAGTGTTCGGCCGAGCATGCTCGCCCAACACTAGTTGTCGGGTCTTGGAGCCAAAAAACCCTATGCTATGGACCTGTGCTCCTAAAAACAAACAAAAAAAGACTACTTAGGCTACTTTCACACTCTTATTTTGTGCGGATCCGTCATGGAGGGATCCGTTCAGATAATACAACCACCTGCATCCGTTCTGAACGGATCCATTTGTATTATCTTTAACATAGCCAAGACGGATCCGTCTAGAACACCACTGAAAGTCAATGGAGGACGGATCCGTTTTCTATTGTGCCAGATTGCCAAAACGCGAGTGTGAAAGTAGACTTACCTGTTCACTGTTCCATCGCTGCTCCGTTCCTGGCCGCCAACGGTCCCTCAGACCAGGAAGCAGCTGAGTCCCATTGAACACTGCAGCCAATCAATCATAGACCTCAGAGGACTGTTACATCATTGCTGCAATGTAAAGTTCAAGCTCCTGTGACCGTTGAGGTCTGTGATTGGCTGCAGTGATCATGGGACTAGACAGGTGAATCATCTTTTTTTATGTTCAGGAGGCACAAGTTCATGGCATAGGGGTTGTTGGCTTCAAGGGCAGACAACCCCTTTAGGGCGCTTTCACACTTGCGTTCTTTTCTTCCGGCATAGAGTTTCGTCGCCGGGGCTCTATGCCAGAAGAATCCTGATCAGGATTATCCCCATGCATTCTGAATGGAGTGAAATCCGTTCAGGATGCATCAGGATGTCTTCAGTTCAGGACTGGAACGTTTTTTGGCCGGAGAAAATACCGCAGCATGCTGCGCTTTTTGCTCCGGCCAAAAATCCTGAACACTTGCCGCAAGGCCGGATCCGGAATTAATGCCCATTGAAAGGCATTAATCCGGATCCGGCCTTAAGCTAAACGTCGTTTCGGCGCATTGCCGGATCCGACGTTTAGCTTTTTCTGAATGGTTACCATGGCTGCCGGGACGCTAAAGTCCTGGCAGCCATGGTAAAGTGTAGTGGGGAGCGGGGGAGCAGTATACTTACCGTCCGTGCAGCTCCCGGGGCGCTCCAGAGTGACGTCAGGGAACCCCACGCGCATGGATGACGTGATCGCATGGCACGTCATCCATGCGCATGGGGCGCTCTGACGTCATTCTAGAGTGCCCCGGGAGCCGCACGGACTGTAAGTATACTGCTCCCCTGCTCCCCTGCTCCCCACTACTACTATGGCAACCAGGACTTTAATAGCGTCCTGGCTGCCAATAGTAACACTGAACGCATTTTGAAGACGGATCCGTCTTCAAATGCTTTCAGTTCACTTGCGTTTTTCCGGATCCGGCGTGTAATTCCGGCAAATGGAGTACACGCCGGATCCGGACAACGCAAGTGTGAAAGAGCCCTTAACGTGCTGGTATGTTTTGCTGTTGTAGTAGCATTATAGTTAGTGTACTTGAATAACCTCAGTAGTTACCTTATATAGTTTCAATGTTATAGTCAAAGTGGAGCACAGCCGTAAAGGCTACACCATTAACCTAACCTAGCCTCACCATCAAGCTGCATCCATCATAGACGGCTACTTTATATAAACTATGTTTCATCACAGCTGCAACATGAACATGAGTGCAGGAGAAATAGGTTCCCAACTGAGATTTTGCAAGCCTTCACAATCTGGAGGTAATAATGTAGAAAGTTATTTCCTCAGGGCTCTATGCTGACAAATTCTGCACACCGGATGGGACAAATCTCAAATTCATCAATGACAGCTAAAGGAAAATATCCCACTTCCATCTGCACCATCTGATCCCATTTTGCTGAAACATATCAGAATCCTGTAGCCAAAGGCTGTCTCCCTGGTCCCCATGAGATCTGGATCTAGTTCTGGATCCTGTCTAGGAGTCAGACGGGAAACCAGTTGGAGTGAAGAAAAGTGGATAGAAAGAATGAGAGGATAAAAGTGATGTAAGAAATATTGGGCAATAACAAGGACTCAGTGTGACTCATTGCAGATGCGGTAAGAACAGGTGCAGTAAAGTCTTGGCTTTATTCAAACATTACATTTGGCAGTTTTTTGCATGACATTTTCTTCCTTTAAGGGGACTATAGGTAGGTCCCATACACATTAGATTATGGGCACATCCCAATGACAGCCATCTAACCTATATGCTGATTTAGACAGTAACACATGCTATGAAAGCTGTGAAGTGTTGAGCAAACCAGAATCTTGCTGGTGGATCACCAAAAAGTGAGTAATGAAATTTATGCTTCACTGATCCTAGGTGTGGCCATGTTCTCATCTGCATTGAAGGCTTGTTCGGGGCCTCAGTCACAGAGATTGTCAAAGAAAAGTATGTGCAGGACTTTATTCTCCTGAACAGAAACTGAATGGATGCTATTCTAGTCAATGGCTTGGCTCTCTTCCTGTCAGTTATGTGTACTTACATTGTTCTGCTCCTATAACGTAGCATAACAATGGAAATAAAAACACTGATGTGAAAGACCTCTACATAAGATGGTTACCTATTTAATTAGTAGCAGGAGCTGTGTTAAGCAGGCCATAGATAAAGGTCATTGTCAGAGAATCCCACTAATTAAAGGTGAGTTTAGACGGCCCAACAGTTGGCTGCTCGCTCAGTGAAGGAGACTGCCATCTCCTGAAGAGAATATATTGGTTGAGCTGGCCATACACATTGGCTAATGATGGGTGAACCCATTGGAAGTAAAGAATTAAACCAGTATTACGCTGGCCAATTGTGGGCTGGATGATCGATAATGAGCATTCCTGTGAACGCTCGTTAGCGATGCTCTGGCAGTCTAATACTGCCGTCAATTACACTCGTTCATTGGGCAATCCAGATTTCTAAGCATGTTTAAAAATCATTGTTTACCAGCGGAAGATTGTGCTGTCTAATCATGATCTACTGTCAGCAAACAACTAGTCAGTATGGGGACAAGTGATGGTATAACGGGAAAGAACACTTCCGTCCTGACAATCGCCTTCAAAATTGTTAAATGTAATACAGCCGTTAGTTGGATTTCAACATGCACCCTTCTTTTTCTCTTGAGATTAAGCCAGTGTCATTTAGAACAAAGGCAGTGCTTTTGGTTTAGCATTGACTTATAGGATAGCAACCTTACATCTGGTGGTATTAGTGGCTAAGAGACAGATGATTTTCAGAACTTTATCATCACAGGAGCATTGCATTGGCTATAAGACTCCTTACGCCTACTAGGCGCTCTACACAAGGAGAAATAGTACTGCCCCAGACTCCTTTAAAGTCTATGGACACCTTTGGGAGAGATGCTCCGACGGCCAATTCCATAGTCCTTAGCTCTACTTTCTTGACTGCTCATAAACATTCTTTTAAGCTGAAATCTTATCAATGTCATTATACATTAGCTTAAATGAGTCTTTATGAGCTGTCAGCAGTGAAGAGTCAGTGGAAACCTGATGGTTGTATGAGACAAATGTTTGAAAATTTCTAATAAAGACCAACTCAAAAAATAAGTACAACGTGATAATAAAATGACCCCAAAGGTGACCATACCCTTTAAAACTGTACTCACACATGCTAAACACAGGAATAGATATAAAACTGGTAAATTATATTGGGAAATCTTTTCCTCTGTTTTGTATCCACTCTTGTGCTTGGCTCAAAAACACGATCAAAAACTGCAGGTATGAATACAGCCCTACACTAGTTATATTCAGCTGTCCAACAAACTTAAAAAATTATTTTTGGAAACCCTTTATTTAAAGATATGAAATACTGGACTCAATTCCACTGCCGATTTACCAACTTTAACTTAAAATTATAAATCTTGGCTGAACTTTTCTTGCATTTGTACAACAACCTCAAAAGGAAATGTATAACAACTCTACATTAACAAGTTTAAGTGTTCACAGCAGCGTGCACAGGGCATACATTTGCCTGCAGGCAGATTTCAATCTCAGACGCTCAACCAATGTTTTAAGAAACCTATTATATAGGACATGATCAAACCCCAAAAAATGTAGACAGTAGTGGGTAGTGATGCCCTTCATTCACTAGTGCGACATTTCAGTCCTCTTACTGGGACTTTTCTTAAGCAATACAAAAAAGTGCAAATATGGAGTATATACAAGTCCAAACATTAAATAATGGATTACAATTCTATAAAACGTTCATAAATATGAAATACATTATAAATATAAAGTGTTATTTATCCAGTGATAAAAAGTAAAACACTGTCTATGCCACTTAGTGATAATAATATGTCCAACACCCTTCAAAGAAGTGTGATATATAAATAATAGAATAAAAAGTAGTAATTAAAACCTGATTGTGTGTGGCGGTGTACAATAGTAAAAAAAAAGAACAATAAGGAATGCCAATACATTAACCATTGATGACCCACTTCCTCGTGTGTATATATAAAATTCACTGAACTTTTTGAGGCTATGTTGTCATCTTAATGGACTGTTCACTATAATGTTTGTTGTAAAATTATATTGCACGCTATATTAAAAATCTAGGCGAGTGAAATATTTGTTCACAGATTATAAATATAGGGGTTTTTTTTGGAGCAGAGTTACCACTTAAAAATTCTGCATGACTGTGTATACATCATCTGTGAACAAATCTCATGTTTTGTATTGGCAACTGTCATACACATGTTTTTCTTTCATAGTGCCAGAGGCAATTTCATTACGGAAAACTTTTCATTAACCACAAGTGGGATCAGTGCCAGCACAGGTATATAGCCCCATTCACAATAATAAACAGATTATATTTGGCTAGGCATGGACGTTTCTATAAAAGCCTAGATTAATTTAAGTAATCCATACGACCAGCATATCGATTTGACATCTGCTCATATAATTGATTGTCTGGACAAAAGAACAAGTACTATAGCAATATCTTGAAATACCGTGCTAATGTAGTCACCTTTAAGTACCAACAGCAAGCCACGGTTAACCACAGACTACTGCAGGTGTTACCTTCAGGGGCCAGGGAATGTGTGGTTACAATCCTGTGGTTTTTCTTAACACCTAGACCTAATATATCAACAGGCAATCTTACATGAGGATTTAGAATGTAATCTAAGAGAGACTGGAAAGCCGAACCGCTGTCAAGCAATACTATATGAACGATTATATTTTTATATATATATATATATATATATATATATATATATATATATATATATATATATATATATATATATATATATATATATAGAAAGAAAAATTGGACTGCACTCCTGTAGACTTTCAAAATTGTCAGTGAAGAAACTTTATTCACCCATAAAGTGGCTTGAGAAAGGCTCATGTATGAGCCGAAACGTCGCTCCGTGCCACTTTATGGGTGAATAAAGTTTCTTCACTGACAATTTTGAAAGTCTACAGGAGTCCAGTCCAATTTTTCTTTCTATACTAGTGGGTAAGCACCTATTCCCATACTTGCGCTCTGCATCCGTTTCCCCCTTTTTTGGATGGTGCTGCTGGTGAGATATATATATATATATCTCATCCACAATGAGGTTCAGTGCCTTTTTACTATAGAGCAGGGCTAACTGGATGTAGTCCCAACATTAGCAGACTATCGTGTTGCTGGGGCAATGAAATAGCCAAGCATTATTAGAGGCTATTCTGGATGTAAAAGCACATTCATTTGATTGTGGACTGTAGAAACACTATGTGTTGGAGTTACAGCATACTTGTCATCTCAGATGGCTTTTCAGAATAAGCCGCAAATTCAGGAATAACACTACATTTGACCATTAGAAACATTGAAGAGTGACGGCAGAAAATGACCCCTTTTCCATCTACTCTGCATTTATATTATTTCCTTTTTATTTTTCTCTTGGGTTAGATATGTTTATCCGAGTCATATCCAAATTAATTTACTATGGTTTATACATACATTATAGCGAAGTAATGAACAGTGTAGCTGTGAATCCATTACTAGAGTGAGACTGTAAACTACAATGTGCGTTTCACTGCAGCAAATCTTCTCCCTCTGCATAGACATCTATGTGCAGCAACTGTAACCCGATACCCAAGAAAAGTTGAACATCCGTCTCATCTCTGCTTCTCTCAAGACAGAAATTACCAGGAAGAGTAAATAATCGGTGCAGGGGGAAGAGGAAGAAGTGGTAGCTGGTGAAAGTTGCATTTTTCTGTAATAAAATATATTACAAAGTATATTATCTTTGCTTGTACTATGGATTTATCCAAAGTTTATTGAAATTACAGAACCTATTTAAATGCTGCCTATGTCATTTTAGGCTACTTTTCGTTTCTGGGTCCGCTTGTGAGATTCGTTTCAGGGCTCTCACAAGAGGCCCAAAACGGATCAGTTCAGCCCCAATGCATTCTGAATAGATAAGGATCTGTTCGTAATGCATCAATTTGGCTGCGTTTGGTCTCCATTGTGTCTTTTAGACGGTCACTAAAACGCAGCTTGCAGCGTTTTGGTGACCGTGTGACTACGCAGAGCCAAACTGATCTGTTCTGACTTACAATGTAAGTCAATGGGGACGGATCAGTTTTTCACTGACACAATATGGTGCAATTGAAAACGGATCCGTCTCGCATTGACTTTCAATGCAAGTCAAAACCGTTTTGACTTAGACTTTTTTTTATGAATAATGCAAACGGATCAGTTATTAACGGATACAAGCGTTTGCATTATTGGTGCGGATCCGTCTGTGCAGATACAACACGGATCTGAGTGTAAAAATAGCCTTGGGCCTCATGCACACAACAGTATTCTTTTGCGGTCTGCAAAAAGGGGTTTCGTTGCCCCGTGATCCGTGTCCGTTTTTGTTTCCGTGTGTCTCCCTTTGTTTTTGGAGGATCACCAGACATGAAGGAAAGTAAAAAAAAAAAAATCTAAGTCAAGTTTGCCATGCAAATGATAGGAAAAAAACGGACGCGGACGACAATCTTGTGTGCCTCCGTGTTTTTTCACTGACCCATTGACTTGAAAATTTGACCTGTCCTATTTTTTTCACGGACAACGGTTCACGGACAGCGAAACGGTCATATTTTTTTCACGGACTGGAAACACGGATGACGGAAACAGTGCATTAGCAGAGTTTTCCACGGACCCATTGAAAGTCAATGGGTCCGCAGAAAATTACGGAAAACGGAACAACGGACACAACAACGGTCGTGTGCATGAGGCCTTATTCTGATTGAGCTTCAGATCATAAGATGGCTGTACACTGAACACATCACTCAAGTCTTCCCCATAAACATGCTGCACTGAAAAAGAAGGTAGAAGTTACCAGAAGGTTTGGACATCATCCAAGTAAAATTAGATGATGCATGGTGAGGACACCTGATAACTAAGCTAAACAAAGATGCATACACCCACTTGTGAGCATAACATTTGCTTGAAAATTAATGCAAAAAATATGGACACACGCTGTTAAACTGGAACACAGCTCATTAAAATGTGCTCCTGTTCTACTTCTGGATTGGATCTAAAGTAATTAAGATGAAAATGAAAGAAAGCCAAGTGAATGTTTATTTCATGACTTAATGAGGAGTACAGCTAACTGTGATGGTTATGACCCTGATACAATTATACTAATCAATTCCTGGTAATGCTGTAGAAGCCACTAAGCCTAGTCAGAAAATCAGCCAATCAGACTTAAAGAATTCATTAAAGAGGACCTTTCATTAAAAAATCTAAACTAAGTATACAGACATGGAGAGCGGCACCCAGGGATCTCCCTGCACTGACTATTATCTCTGGGCGCCTCTCCGTTCTTCCGGTATACGCTCTGGTATCTTCAGATTTTCGGCTCAACTGGGAGGAGCCTGCTCTTGTTCTCCTGGGCGTCTCCTTCTCCGCAGCGCTCAGCTCATAGCCTGGGAGTTTTTTTCCTCCCTGGGAGAAGGAGACACCCAGAAGAACAAGAGCAGGCTCCTCCCAGTTGAGCCGAAAATCTGAAGATACCGGAGCCTATACCAAGAGAACGGAGCGGCGCCCAGGGATAATAGTAAGTGCAGGGAGATCCCTGGGCGCCGCTCTCCATGTCTGTATGCTTAGTTTAGATTTTTTATTGTAATGAAAGGTCCTCTTTAAATGTAATATGTGTATATCTTTTAGGCCTCTTTCACACTACAGGTTTTTTTTTTCCCGTTTTGCGGGCCGTTTTTTGCTTTCCGTATACGGAACCATTCATTTCAATGGTTCTGCAAAAAAAAAACTGAATGTACTCCATATGCATTCCGTTTCAGTATTTCCGATCCGTTGAAAGATAGAGCATGTCCTATTATTGCCCGCAAATCATGTTCCGTGGCTCCATTCAAGTCAATGGGTCCGCAAAAAAAAAATTGAACACATACGGAAATGCATCCGTATATCTTCCGTATCAGTTCTGTTTTTGCGGAACCATCTATTGAAAATGTTATGCCCAGCCCAATTATCCCCAAAAACAAAAAAACGGAACAACGGATGCGTGAAAAACGGACCGCAAAACACTGAAATAGCCATACGGTAGTGTGAAAGAGGCCTTCGGATACTTTTACACTAGTGTTTTTGCTGGATCCGGCAGGGTTCAGCAAAAACGCTTCCGTTACTGATAATACAACCATCCGCATCCATTATGAACGGATCCGGTTGCATTATCTTTAAAATTGCCAAGACTGATTAGTCATGAACTCCTTTAAAAATCAATGCTGCGGTTTGCTCTCTGGTATGAGAACAGACGGAATGCATTTTGGAGCATCCATTCGGTTCAGTTAGGTTTCGTCCCAATTGACAATGAATGGGGACAAAACAGAAGCGTTTTTTTTCTGGTATTGAGACCCTATGATGGATCTAACTACCTGAAAATATTAACGCTAGTATGAAAGTAGCCTAATCTCTACAGAATGCATTATTAATGCTAATACTAGTTCTGTCTGTGGTCATGTACACTGCTGCAGCCATTCACTGGGCTCAAAAGGCACGTGTTCTCAAGTGGCACAACCGCTGAGCCTCTGCAGTGGTGGACATGATGTCACACTTCCAGTCCGCTAAGGAGGCGTTTCTGTGGGAATCTTTAATATGAAGAGCAGAGGTTCAATTCTTACTCATTTACAGATTTTTAAAGAGTTTGTATCTACAGTAAAAGTAATAAAAACAGGAAATACTAAAGATCATATGGGGAAATCTTCATTTTACTGTTAAGCGTTACACCATAACTGTATTTGCCTTTGAGAACTATAAAGTGCTGCATGCCTGCTTACAAAAGCCTTCTATATATAATCCTTATATAAATAGGAGTTAAAAGCTTGCCCACTAACAATAGAACAAGCAACGGAAGTGTTCAGTTTATTGTAAAGAAAGTTCCCAAAGACGTAACATACAGGACATACATCAGCAGACTTCCTGTGATGTTGATAGATGCTTTAAATTCCAAGGTAAATTCTTACATACATTAGAAATTAAAAAGAACACTAAATACCATGCTCAATAATTAGTTCACAAATATTAACACTCTTTTTTTCAATTTATATATTAAATCAGTGTTGATCAAATTGTGTTCTGGGGGAACCTACTAAGGCTATGTTCCCATATATCAGTTATGTCCGGCCAGCTATTTAAGACCAGGAGCCGGAGAGAACTGATATACGTGTACAGCACTTCAGTGGACAGATCCTGCGTCTATCCACTGATGGTGCCGGACTGAAAAACTGAGCATGCAGTGTTTTTCTGTCTGCCACTATTTGACATCCAGCATCACAACTGATATGCTGGATGTATGAGAACAATCCCGTAGAAAAACTATGGGATCAGTTCTGGTTTAGTTCCCCACAGGTGTTTTCTGCTTCACACTGGATGGGAGTTGAGCTGGATAGCCGGATATATATGTGTCGGGAGTCTAATATGATTCAAACTTAATTTTGTTGCAGGCCTTCGTTAAAAGCCATCAGGACTCAACGCTGACCATCATGAGGAGTGCCACATGACAATGACATCATCTCTCAAGTCAATAGACAAGTGCATGGCTACAGTTTTCTTAAGGCCTGCTATGTTATCGTGGTCTCGTACCAAGGTAATTTTTTTACAGCAATAGTAGGTATTATGTTTTCTAATCCAATTCACCAATGTACACTTCATTTGTAAAGGCTTCCCTCTTTGGATCTGCCATTCTAGGTGTAAAAACTCACCTAGAGGCTCACCAATAGAGGTGCCCTTACATCACACCAACCTGGTTATGGATAGAATGCATGCACTAGCTCCAGGACTCTTGACGGGTCAATATGTGCTAAATGCCTCTGACCCAAGCCAATGTGCCACAGGTTTCATAAAGACCCTTCCCATGGTGCTCTAGGCCTGACCAATAAAGTTCTTGTCATGAACTGTGATGTTGATGCTAACCTCTGCTCCAGTGGCAGGATGCCATTAGACCCAGGTGGTATTGAAGTGTGCTCCTATTCTGCCATTCCGGTTACATATCCAGCACTACCATGTTCAAGGGGTTTTCCAGGTGGGTAATGTAGATGATCTATCCTCAAGATAGATAATCCGTATCAGATTGGAAGGTGTCCAACACTCAGAATGCCCGCTGTTCAGTTCCTTAAGGAGGCCGCAGAGATTTGGTGGCCACTGCAGCCTCCGCGCAGCTTACCAAGCACACTGCCATTTATTGTATAGCAGCTGTGCTTAGTATTACGGCTCCATCTCATTCACTTGAATAGGACTGAACTGCACCTAGGCCATGTGACCAATGAACATGATGTCACTCACCTAGGAAGAGACTGCCGCTCTGAGGATAGACCATCAATATCAAAATCTGGGACAACCCCTTTCCGCCTTCAATATTCAGTTACACCCCAGTATATATAAAAAACAATGTCAACTCAAGGTTAAACTCACTACTGATTCTGAGTCCTGCTACAATGCTGCTGTTAATCAAGATCTATTATAGATATCTAGTCAGTTGCTCCTTTCAGGTTGCCTGAGGATCTATGTAAATTTCACAAGTGTATTAGTGGATGTACCCATCAGGTCCTTTGCTGTTGTTCTTTGCATTAAGCTGCCTTGTTCCAAGCTGGTTTCAAGTTTGTTTTTAGTTATACGTGATTCTTAGAATTTGTGGTACTACTGGCGGTCTGTCCTGCCTTGTGCTTTGGTTACTGTGCTTGGCTCCTAAACTGCTCTCCTGGTAACAACTTAAGGCTACATTCACAACTACCTCTTGCTGACTACAGTCCTGCCTTGTCCTGTCCACTGGTTATTGTATTTGGCCCCTGTGTCTCCAAGCATCCAAATTCCAGCAACAGTGTATTGTAACAAGCCAGTGACCATCTGGGTTCCACAGTCTCCATCTTGGTGATTGCTTCTGCTGTGACCTCCATCCTGTGCTTTGCCCCAGCCTGATCTGAAAAGCTGATTCTGTCATTTCTTAGTTCAGTACAAAACCTCTTTATTTGTTCTTTTTCCATTTGATATTGCCCTGATTTGGGTTCTTGAATGTCTTATTGCATTCAATTTCTATACCAATTATGGATTAGGACTGCATGTAAATTACAGTCAGGTCCATAGACACGATTCTAACATTTTTAGCTCTATACACCACCACAATGGACTTGAAATTAATGTCCAAATCAGGTTAACGGTGTAAGAATTACAACAGTTTGCACATATGTGCCTCCCACTTGTTAAGGGACCAAAAGTTATGGGACAATTGGCTTCTCAGCTGTTCCATGGCCAGGTGTGTGTTATTCCGTCATTATCCCAATTACAATGAGCAGATAAAAGGTCCAGAGTTCATTTCAAGTGTGCTATTTGAATTTGGAATCTGTTGCTGTCAACTCTCAAGATGAGATCCAAAGAGCTGTCACTATCAGTGAAGCAAGCCATCATTAGGCAAAAAAACAAAACAAACCCATCAAAAAGCTAGCAAAAACATTAGGTGTGGCCAAAACAACTGTTTGGAACATTCTTACAAAGAAGGAACGCACCGGTGAGCTCAGCAACACCAAAAGACCCGGAAGTCCATGGAAAACAACTGTGGTGGATGACCAAAGAATTCTTTCCCTGTTGAAGAAAACACCCTTCACAACAGTTGGCCAGATCAAGAACACTCTCCAGGAGGTAGGTGTATGTGTGTCAAACTCAACAACCAAGAGAAGAATTCACAGAGTGAATACAGAGGGTTCACCACAAGATGTAAACCATTGGTGAGGCCAGATTAGAGTTTGCCAATCGACATCTAAAAAAGCCTTCACAGTTCTGGAACAACATTCTATGGGAAGATGAGACCAAGATCAACTTGTACCAGAGTGATGGGAAGAGAAGAGTATGGAGAAGGAAAGGAACTGCTCATGATCCTAAGCATACAACCTCATCAGTGAAGCATGGTGGTGGTAGTGTCATGGCGTGGGCATGTATGGCTGCCATTAGAACTGGTTCTCTTGCAATTATTGATGATGTGACTGCTGACAAAAGCAGCAGGATGAATTCTGAAGTGTTTCGGGCAATATTATCTGCTCATATTCAGACAAATGCTTCAGAACTCATTGGACGGCGCTTCACAGTGCAGTTGGACAATGGCCCAAAGCATAATACATAAGCAACCAAAGAGATTTTTAAGGGAAAGAAGTGGAATGTTATGCAATGGCCAAGTCAATCACCTGATCTGAATCCGATTGAGCATGCATTTTACTTGCTGAAGACAAAACTGAAGGGAAAATGCCCCAAGAACAAGCAGGAACTGAAGACAGTTGCAGTAGAGGCCTGGCAGAGCACCACCAGGGATGAAACCCAGCGTCTGGTGATGTCAATGCGTTCCAGACTTCAGGCTGTAATTGACTGCAAAGGATTTGCAATCAAGAATTAAAAAGTGAAAGTTTGATTTATGATTATTATTCTGTCCCATTACTTTTGGTCCCTTAACAAGTGGGAGGCACATATGCAAACTGTTGTAATTCCTACACCGTTCACCTGATTTGGATGTAAATACACTCAAATTAAAGCTGACAGTCTGCAGTTAAAGCACATCTTGTGCACTTCATTTCAAATCCATTGTGGTGGTGTATGGAGCCGAAAATGTTAAAACAGTGTTAATGTCCCAATATTTATGGATCTGACTGTATATTTGAATAATCACTGATAAGGACTGATCAAATTATAAACATACACCTAAATATCAACCAAGCATGGAACTACGTTAAAGGGGTTCTGCACTTTCAATTTACTGATGATCTATCCTCTGGATAGATCATCAGCTTCTGATCGGCCGGGGTCCGACACCCGGGACCCCCGCCGATCAGCTGTTTGAGAAGGCAGCGGCGCTCCAGCAGCGCCGCTGCCTTCTCACTGTTTACCGCCGGGCCGCCCGCCCACTGACGTCACGACTTGTATCAACTACAGTGGGCGCGGCTAAGCTCTTTCCACTTGAACGGAGCTTAGCCGCGCCCACTGTAGTTGATACAAGTCGTGACGTCAGTGGGCGGGCGGCCCGGCGGTAAACAGTGAGAAGGCAGCGGCGCTGCTGGAGCGCCGCTGCCTTCTCAAACAGCTGATCGGCGGGGGTCCCGGGTGTCAGACCCCGGCCGATCAGAAGCTGATGATCTATCCAGAGGATAGATCATCAATTAATTGAAAGTGCAGAACCCCTTTAAGGTGACAAATTTGTGTGGAATGTGACTATATAAGCATACAAGCGTATAAAAAAAGGTGTTAAATGTCAAAATCTTTTAGGCATCATTGGGTGGTGGGATGATAAAGTAATCACTGTTCATCCTAAATGATGCAGGTCATCTGAAAACCAAAACATTTTGCAACCAACTGACTTCAAAGGGTTTAACTTTCTATAAACATGGATAAAATCCATACCAACAAGTAGTAAGAAATATACATTCCTAAACCACAGTATGAACCAAAATGAATTTTATGATGCTCAGTAACAATGTGCCGCTTTGCTGGTGACAGACTAGCAGTAATGTAATTCTCTAAAAATAACTACTTCTTCATTAGACCACAGAGAAAAATTAGTCATCTCTTACAGAAGTAGATTTTCCATTTATTTGTTTAAACCGCAGTATGAGGAAAGTCAACTTTCATTTATCTGCCCTTCCATCTTGTTAATTATCTTATTTCAGAGATGATCCACAGAGCAGTAATTAAAGTGGAGGTTGGTGGGTGACAGCTTCCTGCTGTGCCATCCTCAATGCCTAGCAATTAGCACATCCCAACAAGAAAATCTTATTAACACATACACTGACTATAAGGACCACTTGCATTAATCATTCCAATAATTAAGCAATTAGTCGCTGGTTCAAAATAGCAAAAATTAGGTAAACAAAATCTATGAGTACAATCAGAGAAAGTAAAGCCCAGAGACTCAATCTACAGAGTACATTTTCCAACAGACTGATGGCCCAGTTTTGCCCATCTTCCTTGTTAGGCTACTTTCACACTCGCGTTTTGTGCGGATCCGTCATGGACGGATCCGTTCAGATAATACAACTGTCTACATCCGTTCAGAACAGATCCGTTTGTATTATTTTTAACATAGCCAAGACGGATCAGTCTTGAACACCATTGAAAGTCAATGGAGGACGGATCAGTTTTCTATTGCTCCGGTGAAGACGGATCCGTCCGCATTGACTTACATTGTGTGTCAGAACGGATCCGTTTGGCTCAGTTTCATCAGACGGACACCAAACGCTGCAAGCAGCGTTTTCGAGTCTGCCTCCAGAGCGGAATGGAGACTGAACTGATGCATTATGAGCGGATCCTTTTCCATTCAGAATGCTTTAGAATGCGAACTGATCCGTTTTGGACCGCTTGTGAGAGCCCTGAACGAACCTCACAAACGGAAAGCCAAAACGCCAGTGTGAAAGTAGACTAATCTTCGAGATTGTTCATCTTCCAAAAACCTCATTTAATAAAATAGTTGTCAGGCTCATCTGGTATAATAATCCCAGTTTTAACTATAAAACAAATGTACTTACTGACTACGTTGGCTTGTCCAGTGAAGATCGTGTACTGAAGCTCATAGGAAACGACACTGAACTCGTCGTCAGATGTCCAGTGCACAGTAATTGTGTCGTAAGAGGCTGTACAGAGTTCTTCTCTAATCAATGGGGGACTAGGAGCTGTCAGAAGCAATAAGAAATCCACTTATGAAAAAGAATTATAGGTTTTTGTAGTGCAGTTAAAATGCTTGTATCAAGGTATTTTCATGTTTAACAACGCAATTTACTTAGCCTGGCAGCAGTACCTTATCTGATTAACGGACTTTGACATTAATTGCTTCTAAAAAAAAATATGAAAATATATATTTTCATATTAGTGTAGCTGGTACCCTACAGTATTTCTACGAACCAACTCATTCTCGTCAGGAGACACCTATTAGGCACAGCTTAAGACCCCTTAATAGTGATATCTTCCCACAGACCACAATGAACTCTCAGAAGACAACTACAGTGGAAAACCCCTTAAATTCTCCATAAAAGATGGAGATAACCTAAAGCTGAATTGTCTATTTGTCCCAAATAATGATCTTTCAAATTTTGTTGATATTAGAAAGCAATGTATAAGAAATGCAACCCCTTATCAAGCTAAACATTAAAAAGTAATGGATATCCTCAAGGGCAGATCTACTTTTATTCCCCATAAACAACACATATCTGGTCTATGACTTGTGTCTAAGAAATGTCTTTCGACAGAATGGGGCTGAGTTGCACTCTAATTACGCTTGTTAGGCTGAAAGCTACTCCTCCCTAACCACCCATACACATGCATGCTTGGTTCGGCTAAATATGCATGTGTGCACAAGGATTCCTAACAAAGAAATATAGTGGAAATTTAGTCAGTACAATCTTTGTGTCCTTAAAGGGGCTATTCTATTACTGAAACAGCACCCCCCCCCCCCCCCATGTGCCGGGCTCCTTACAGGCAATATACTTACCCCTCTACCGGCGCCACTCCTGGTTCCCGCACCGCCGCTTCTCCCTGTACACTGATGAAAACATAGGGTGTCGGGGAGAGGGGCCAATGACAGATGGGACGGGGACAAGCCTCCCTAGCATCACCCGCGATGCTAGGAAGGGTCGTCGCCATCTGCCATTGGCTCCTACCTAACCCCCTTCCCCCAACCCCCGAAACACCGGCAGTGGTGCGGGGGACCAGGAGAGGGGAGAGAGATAAGTATATTAGCAGTGAGGGGCCCCTGGCACATGGGGGGGGGGGGGCTGTTTCAGAAATTGGATAACCCCTTTAAGAAGGGCTATAAACTGTATGCCACATGTATTCAACATGCCTAATCCTTCTTGTGCCCTAATATCTGCAGAACAAACATCCTTATGGAATTGGTGGATTTGGTTAACACTAGTCAGATTTGCAAACAGGAGATAATAGGATTACTCTATTGAAAGAGGGTATTTGCTAGCATATGCAATCAATGTCAGATAGGTGCAGATCTCAGAGGTTGCACCTATCTCCAGAACAGAGTCTAAGAAATTAAGGAAGAGCAGCCTCGCATGTGCAGCTAACCTCTGGTCACCGCTATGGGAGTATCTTGCTCTCCATTCACCTCCATGGGACTGAGCGTGCTTGCTCAGCTATTTTCAGAACTCCCATATGAATGGAGAGCTAACCGGGCAGGCGCAGTGTGATCTCCTATTTGGGGACCCTGTTTTGGATATAGGTGCAGATCTCAGAGGTGGAACCCACACCTATCTGTCATTGGATATCCTAGCGATATGATATCAATGTTCCATATGGGAATACCGCTTTAAAGGCTGCATACACCCTCAGGTGCATTTTTCTTATTATTATTGCATTGTACTCATTTTGGGCTAAAAATAGTTTTTCTATTGGTCTTTATTAAAAATGTTGAGCCCCTTTCTCGGTACATCCTTGAGATTCACTAGTAGTAGACTCTGTGTTTTACTCTATTATTCCATCAGACAGCTCAGCAGACGGCTCTTTATCTCTGACATTATAAACACTCATTATAGCGGTTATAGCTTAATTTAGAGATGGTTATGTGTTATTAGATAGGTACAAACAAAGTCTAGGCAGATTTTAACCCTTTATGACAAAGCTGCCGAATATTTTTGATAAAGAATTGAAAAAAAAAAATGATTTTGAGCCCAAAATGAGTAAAATACAATTATTTTAAAAAATGCCCCCGAAGGAGTACATAGCCTTTAAGGCTCTGCTCAGTCCATTTGTAGTATAACCCAGGAAAACCATAGATGTTGATCCTGTCAAGACTCAAATGGGCCTGAAGTATGGCAAAGTGTGCCCTTTTAACATGTATTCAGAAAACATACTTCTGTGGTATGAGTTTTATTAACAATGGGAGTCAATGGCTGATGTGTGAAACTGTATAGCAAATAGTGGTATAAGTTGGGACTATACCCTCAGTAAATATATGTATGTTCACTATGAACATGGTGTGAACATCATTCTAAGGCCTCATGCAGACAACAGTATGTTAGGCCTGCGTTTTAGGATCTATTTTTCTCTATGGGTTGACAAAAATTGTGGACAGCACACAGCCATTCCACAAATAATAGATCGTCTCCTATTCTTGTCTGTTTTTTTTTTGTGAACAGCATAATCTATCCAACTGCAATTACCAGGTGCAACAAGCTATATAAAAATACAGCAATGTTGGGTATTGCTATTGGTTCACATAAATTATAGAGAAATTACATGCACTACTGCATCAGAAAGTGCTTATCGGGCCAATATAATGTTGGTTCCCTACTTATAAGGCTACTTTCACATTAGCGTTTTCAATTCCGCTATTGAGATCAGTCATAGGATCTCAATAGCGGAAGAAAACGCTTCAGTTTTGTCCTCATTCATTGTCAATAGGGACAAAACTGAACTGAACTCAACGGAATACACCAAATTTCATTCCGTTCCGTTTGCAAGCAACATTTTTATGTCCGCGATGTGGTGCGAAGCAAGATGGATCCGTCCTGACACACAATGTAAGTCAATGGGGACGGATCAGTTTTCTCTGATACAATATAAAACGGATCCGTCCCCCATTGACTTTCAATGGTGTTCAAGATGGATCCAACATCGCTATAGAAGACATAATATACAACCGGATCCATTCATGACGGATGCATGCGGTTGTATTATTGTAACCGAAGCATTTTTGCAGATCCATGACGAATCCGCAAAGAACGCTAATGTGAAAGTAGCCCAACACCGCTTTCAATGACAAAATCAGTATAAAGCCACTGGTCTGCAATTCCATTTGCTGTTCTCGACCCCTCTAATTATGTCCTTGTGACAAGGCACAGTCTGCTGAAGTGAATCATGATCAGCTTTTGTCATTTGAATGATTAAATTAGTGATGACTGACTGCCGCTTTACCTGTGAGATAATCAAGACATTCTAACAGCTTCTTCTCTCTGGAAAAATCCAACGCGAATGTGTCAAATGTGTCATTCAGATTAATCTCCGGGATCAGCACTTGGGAGGATGCAGTTGCCATTGAAACTCTAAAAACAGAATAACAAAAAAGTCTTAACAGAGGCTCAACCCATTGTTCGCTCAGAAAACAGCATGGGTGGCTTCCCCGCCGCTGCAGAAAACACCTGTTGGTGTGAAAAATAGGTCTGGAGGGATATGAAAGGCATAAGCAGACACAACTTCAAACCATAGCATTTAAAGGGGCTTATCAGGGCTAATAAATACAGTTTATCAAAGTGGGCACACAATGCTCACAAATTGGGTTGTGCATGTAGTGGCTACAGGACATTAAAGTTTTTTTTTTTACCCCCAGGGCTCTTTCAGGTAGGACCCTCACCTCCCCTGCCCGCCAATGAGGCTGGACCTGATCCTAACTGCTGGGTTACAGCTACTTTGCTCCGCCGCTGAAGCTCTATGGTCTTCCTGCACCAACATCCAGTTTGATGTGGGTCAGGTGGTGGCTGCAGCCAATGAATGGCTGAAGCGGGGACGTGTCCCCCATGCATCATGTCAAAATCACTTTAATAAAAACTCTATAGCAGGTAAAACCTAAGCTTTGTGGCTTTAATGGGGGTGGACACATTTTGGAGAGGTTTGGCCAACCACCCTCTTGGCCAGAGCTGTAAAAGGGAAGCATACTTGCCTGCTCCCAGCTGCTGGGTACCAGGTTCTTCACTTCCCATCCTTGGCTGTCTCGCTTGAGTCCCCTGCTGTCAACATCCACCTGCTGCGGCCAATCACTGTCCGCAGTGGTGACCTGTCCCTCTTACGACACGTGACCAATTGACCTGATGCAAGGGGAGAAGGTCACCGCAGCAACCAGGGATTGACTGCAGCAGTGTCCACGTTGATGTTGACAGTGGGGGCCTGTAGTTAGGCAGCCAAGAACAGGGAGTAAAGGAGCCAAGACCAAGTGGTGGGGAGCAGGTCAGTATTCTCCCCTTTTGCATGTCTGGCCAGGAAGAAAGGTGGTCAAAAAAGCCCAAAAAGGTGGCTATCCCCTTTCAGGAGTTTAAATCGGTTGCAAAGGTCAAGAAAAATAAAAAAAATGCGTCAGCTTTTTTTTTTTTTTTTTCAAAAAGGAGCACCATGTCTGTCCATGGTCTGTCGCAGGTAATCCCTATTCAAATATATGGAGCTAAACAGTAAAGGCTGTCACCCCTCCTGATGTTTTAACAACTACTTGCATTCTCCATATATTGACAATACCAAAGCACCTGTTCTCATCACTCTGTGTTGTGCCATTCCTCTATTTCTGCTAGAAGTTAGGAATGAATTGCCACTACAGGTCCAGCTGGGTGTTACCAGTTGGAGTTGTGCATCTGCACAGTCTGATGTTGGAAGCACTGACTGGATATCGTAAGACTGTCAGGGGCAAGCTCAGATGGATATTTATTTGCAGGAATAATAGAGGACTGTCATAACAAAGTCATAAGAACAGATACTCCAGAATTGTTATTACACGGGAATGCAAGCAGTTCTGACAACACATCAGGTTACACGTTACATGTCAGGAGTCGTGGTGAGTAAATCTTTACCATTCTGCCACCCAGAAAGTATATTTTTACATGACTTTTCCTCTTTTGATCTATTAGTTGCAAAAATTGTCACTTTACAGTATGTACAGCGTTTTTGGGGGGGAAAAAATACTTCTCTATGAAAATGGGAAATGTTGCCTAAAACAACTAAACAGGTCAGCCATTTTTTTCCTTAGAGGACCATGTGTTTTAGGTTCAGGAGGGGAGATTTATCGATGATCTAATGTACAATGCGACTGCCAGACGCCATTATGGATCTGCTATACGTGTGATTATGCAGGCACTATGGCGGGGTTTCCATGGGGTGGCCACAACCCTATGACGGCCAATGACTGCATGAAGTTACATTCAAATTTGTGAGGCCATTGGCTGCCATGGGTGAATGTGGTTGTGGCCACCACATCTCAGCCACCCGGAGGATTCCAGCCTGAGGAATGCCAGGGTTAATTGGCAGCTGTACCTTTTAATACACGTCAAATTTAACTGTCACAAGGGGAATATTGTAAGATTTCTATGAATATGTTGCACAGTTTCGAAATCAACAGAAGCTTTTGTTAACATGACCTCTAACGTGTGTACTCCCTTAGCCACAAATATGTTTTTTTTTTTTTTTTTAAGTGCATCAATATAATTAAGGACTGGTATTTAGTATAAGTTAGAAGTTTCCATGAGGAAAATCTTCTGTGTCTACCCTGCTGATATCAATTTCGCAAGTCTTGAAAACAATGCGTCGAAGAGCCAAGTCTGGTGACTTTAAAGGCCAACTTTTGAATTCCTGGGAACGTTTTCCTGATAAATTGTGCACATACGCCATATAACTCTCCAAAATAGCTTGGCAACAAACATGCTGCATTAAACCAAATCAGATTCAGTTTCCGCAGTAGACTAGAAAATAATGGTGGGCATGTTAAAGTGGGATACACAAGATTCAGATTAGAAACAGTAAACCATATATCATCTGCTACCATAAGCTGCCGTCAATTGAAATACAAACAGACGTAATGATATTTTATGCTAGAAATCAGTTCATCTGTGAGTATACTATCATGAAGTATGGTCGCCGTCTGGTTTGGTTTAACCTGCTGCAGAGATGACTTGTGGTTTCAACACACCATCATGGCTGCCAATCACTGGCGATGTGGATGCTTCACCGCTGTGGCCATAAAAGGAGTGCCACAATCACAGACGAACAGAGTACCTAAATGCTTATCATTTTAATTTTTTAAGGAACTGGAAAATCTTGTAAACTAGTTAGGGATTTACATCAATATCTGACTGGTGGGGGTCCAATCCTCAGCAACCCCCCCCCCCCCCCCATCAGCTGTTTGAAGAGACAGTGGTGCTCCAGTGAGCACTGCGGCCTCTTGCTAGGCCAGTGACGTCACATTCATTGGTCAAGTGGCCTAGGTGCAGCTTAGTCACATTCAAGTGAACAGGGCTGAGCTTTGATACCAAGCATAGCCACTATTTAATGTGTGGTGCTGTGCTCGATAAGCTGCAGAGGCCACAGAGCTCCACTAAGCAGAGCAGCCTCTTCAAACAGCTGATCACCAGGTGTGCCAGATACTCCAACCCTCACTGATTCAATATTCATGACCTGAGAAATGGTCATCAATATAGGAGTCTTGGAATACATTAGCAAGGTATTTACAAGAACTTATATGAAAAAAATATTTTTGCTTCACATGGATAAAGAACAAAATATTAAGAAAATAAATTCAATTACCTTTCCGTAATACTTTTCGCTGACTGGAGGAAGCGAGCATGGTCGGCCTCCTTCAGAGACTGCTCTGCTTGGGAGATGAGAGATGTAGAGCGCTCAATGCACTGCTTGCAATTCCCCACTTGCTGGGCCAACTTCCTCAACCTGACCACCTTAAAGAAAGAAAAAACAAAAACATAAAAACACATTAGAATTCTTAAATTCTAATAAAAAATTCTAATTAAAAACTTCAGGAGACACCTATCATACTTGACAGCAAGAATGCATTGTGCAGGGAGAGGATGACAAACTGATTGCCACTCGGAAGACCATAAAAGGTATAACTGGCTCGCTTGTGTGAGAAACCATTTGAAGTAGGACAAAGCTGCACTCATAGAAAGGATATTTGAGCTTTAGTCGGGATCTCCATATTCTAGAAAGGTTCTCCATAAATAAACTCCACCAGTACATAGCATTTTGGCCAATAATTTGGTGTACAGTCATAGTAATGGTAGTGTCATCTTTTAGGCTGAACAATTGTGCCTGACTAGAGTTTATAATGGCCATTGTGTCCATCCTTTCGATTCTAAGAATATCCCTGCATCCTGAAGAAGATGTAGATGTGACCAGGGCTTTACTAATAAAATTAGCAACTTGAAATGAAGAGGCTCTTCATCTTTCTTAAAGGAACACTCCAGGTAAACCTGAAAAACGACGCCGAGGGGAAGAGCTTGACCCAAGTATTGTCTACTTGGTGTGCTTTGAACCACTCCCTCAGGCCCTGCACTAGGCATAATGTATACATTTTGCTTGTTACATTTCTAATCCATGACAATATCTACCAAGCATCTGCTTGTTTTCCCTATGCCTGTGTCAGTTTCATTCTAGTGCCCGATAACCTGCACAAGACATACTAGGGCAGTACTCAGAGCCTTCTCTGTGGGCACCCGCACTGTGAAAAAAGTCTATGGTGTACCAATATGCCTTAGACTTTTCCTGCCATTCATCAGCGCAGGGAGCGCTATAAACAGCACAGGCAGGGCACTGAATGTAGGCAGGCTTTAATAGCTAAATGATAAAGTACATGGAATATATACTATATTGAACTATAGTATTCAGGGTAAATTGCCGTGTTGGCACTTTACGATAAATAAGTGGGTTTTGGGCACTCGGCCTCTAAAAGGTTCGACATCACTGTACTAGGGTGTGAGTCCTTCTACACAAGTTGATTTTCTGCCCCTTAACAATCGCCAATGCAGTATGCCGAATGGTGCTCGTTAAGTAACATTGAGATGCTGCAGTTATTGTTAGTATGCCGATGAATGAAAATTAAAGGAGTTTTCCGTGAGTTCCACATTGATGGCTTATCCATCAATGAGTTTCCAATACCCAACCAATTCTGATGAGCACTGTGGCCTCCTCACAGCATACAATGCACAGTGTCGTACATTGGATAGCGACTGTGTTTGGTATTGCAGTTCAGCCCCATTCGCTTGAAAGGGACTGAGCTGCGCCTAGGCCATGTAACCAAAAGCTGATTGGCGACAGTGCACGGAGCCCCCCACTGATCAGATATTGATGACCTTTACTTAGGATGGTCCATCAACACTGAACTCCCTAAAAAAAAAACTTTAACACAAATGTATGTGCGCATAAACTTTTCATTTGTCGGCAGCACATTCTCAGTTTTTACAGGAAGATATGCTGCTGACAAAAGGTGATTTTTTAATGGCAGAAAATATGCAATCCCCATTTGATCAGTGGCTGGTGTGAAAGGGCCATAATATATAGACACTGAATTCCTATCCCTGCTAGACATAGATGTGACTATATACATATTCTGTACAACACTACTGTAGATGTTGCCACTTGCAAGTTCCCAAGCATGGTAGCTTTGCTAGTAATATTAAAGGATTCGGAGGGTACTATATCTCCTTATGGAGAGCGCCTAATCGACGCAACACTCCTCTGGAATTCTGTGAGCAAATCAGCTCTTAGCAAGCTCTGTCTCTAATGCCACCAGATGCAAGGTAACCAACCTAAAAGTCAATATTTGACCTTTTAAACAGGCCTTGAGACACGACTTTTTGATAATAATTAAGCCAGCACCTTAACTCGGTGAGAGGCCTAAGTCAGGATTCGGGGGACATTGTATTTCTTTATAGAGAGCGCCTAATTGGGTTATGGCCTCTCACCCAGGTAAGCCAGTACTCTCTGCTCTACACTGATGAGGAGCAATCACCCTGAAACAGCTGTCTGCAGATAAGGTGCTGGCCTTTTTATTATCCAAGTCATGTCTCAAAGCCTGTTCAAAAGGTTGAACACTGACTTATAGCAGGGGGCAGTCCAGCTGTTGTGAAACTACAACTCCCATTCACTTCTAAGGGAGTACTGAGAACAGCCAAGTGTGCATGCTGGGAGTCATAGTTTCACCACACCTAGAGTGTCGGAGGTTGCTGATCGCTGACTTATAGGATAACTACTTTACATCTGGTGGCATTAGAGACATACATCGTTTGCTAAGAGCTGATTTGCATCCCTTCTTCCTAGTAAGGTTAAAGGGTTCCATTTTAAATAATAAGAATAGCTGCAATAAAAGTGTGATTTACAAATCACATGCATTAGGTCTTAAAAACCACTGAGCATGAGGTAATTTGTTTAGATAATCCCTGTGTAACTAATCACTGGAGGAGACCAGCATATACCGGCATCAAATCGCAGCACATGGGCTGTGTGGGAGTCTGTATCCAAGTGACATTTTGGCAGTAATGCTGAAAACATTATTAATAATGCTGCAAAATGGATGACTTTTCCTGTGAAATTAGAAAATGACGGTAAATAGTCTCAGAGATCCTTTTCATAGCTTAAATGCATTCCTCATGTGTGTAATAATACTTAAAATGTAAGTGCTAAGCAGAAAAGACCGTCTATATAATGCCAATCTTCTTGGGCCAAAACAAGCACAGCTGGCCCGATACTCTCGCCCTGCACGTCATTTCCTGACAGATTTCTCTTTTAACATGATAACCACAAATTGTGATAACTAAAATCACTGAGATGCAAATAATATTTTATTCTGTGAGCCATGTCCCCCCACCCTTTAAAGGATAACAAATACGAAAGTCTAATATTTTTTTATGTCAAGTGCAGATTGCGTTATACCGGAAAACTTGGTCCATTGAGCACCAGGCATGAGGATGTTTAATGAGTACACCGAGACCACCAAATGGATTATTTAATCAAAATAAAATTCCTAAGTATGTTCCATACTGTACCGGTTGCATCATTGTTAATACAGTACATGTGTTCAAATTCATACCAGTACAACCATTAAACATCAGGTTTAAATATTACACACAGTTATTTAAAGAGGACCTTTCATGCTTTTTTTTTTTGTTTAGATAAATACCTTTACTTGCGGGGTACCTCCCGCTGATGCTGCCACCCTGCCTGCCATCAGTACAGGGAGGAGGAGATGCCAGGGTTTCTCAATGAGCATCTCCTTCTCTTTGGCTGTGACGCTCTCCGCTGTGATTGAATCGCGGTACAGCCAGGGAGAAGGAGACGCCCATTGAGAAATCCTGGCATCTCCTCCTCCCTGTACCGATGCTCAGTATTAACATACTGAGTACGAAAACTACAGGGGGGCACAGCGGGGTGTAGGAGCGATATAAATAAAACCACAAAACGGCAGGGTGGCAGCATCAGCGGGGAAGGGTACCCCGCAAGTAAAGGTATTTAAACTAAAAAAAGAAGAAAGCTCTTCTTTAAAGGGGTTATACCACAAATCAGGGTCACCTAAAGTATCACAAGGACATTAAAGAGGACCTTTCACCTGAAAATGAAAGTTAAACTAAAGATCTAGCCTTACTTACATGCGCCCGGTATTGCTTATTCAGTAATTCATTTTTCAATCAGTGCCCCCGTTTGTCCGCACTGCCCCCCGGAATATTTGCCGCCTTGTATGCTAATGAGCCGGGCGTGTCATTCTTCTCCCTGGCACGGAGCGCATCCAATCAGCGCGCTCCGCTCTTAGCCAGGGAGACGACACTCCAGTTCATCGCTCCAGTTCTCGCAAGAACTGGAGCGTCTTCTCCCTGGCTAAGAGCTAGGCACGCTGATTGGATGCGCTCCGTGACAGGGAGAAGAATGATATGCCCGGGAGAACTTTTGAAGGCCCTCCTAGTTGAGTCGAATGGCTCTTTAGCATACAAGGCAGCAAATATTCCGGGGGGCAGTGCGGACAAACGGGGGCACTGATTGAAAAATTAATGACTGAATAAGCAATACCGGAGGCATGTAAGTAAGGCTATATCTTTAGTTTAACTTTCATTTTCAGGTGAAAGGTCCTCTTTAAGCACTGTTTTGAACTAAGTTGCACTGTTTCCACCTTAAAAAATATATACTCATGTAGATTGTAAGCCCTCATGGGCAGGGCCCTCTGTCCTTCTGTATGTAACTCATCTGGTTTATGATTAGTGCAATTGTCTGTATTATGTATGTATACCACTTTTCATATGTACAGCGCTATGGAATAAATGGCGATTTATTAATAATAATAACAATATACTTTTTCCTTCTCTGTTCATCTCAGCACAGCTGCTAAACTGTGCTAATGTGGACAAGCTACTGGGCAGTGTCACATGACCCATTTCTCTATTTTCTGCCTAAGCTCCCCAAACTCCTTGCACTATTTTACTAAACCAATGTTCCAGAGCACCACCAGTAGCAGTAAATATACTCCCCAGTAAGTTCCCTAGTCAGTCTCCTTCCCCCCTCTGGCAGTCTTAAATATGTAAACTAGTACTAAGCTCAGAAGGCAAACCGATATAAACTTACCTCACAGATTGTAAGCTCTTGCGAGCAGGGCCCTCAATCCTATTGTTTGAGTTGTTGACTAATTTGCTACTCTGTAATGTGCGATTTTGTTTTTATATGAATTCTCTGATTGCAAAGTACTATGGAATATGATGGTGCTATATATCATTATTATTATTATTATTATTATTATTATTAATAAACATTAAACACCAGGTGGCACCATGCTATATAAGTAAATCTAAAATCTCTTCAAAAAGGGGCATTTGTTATGCATACAAATTGTGAAATATTGTTAATTGTTTCTGATCTATGTTATATGTACAATATTTACTGGTGCCACAACCGCTTTACATTAAGAATGTAATACATTTTTATAAACATAATGGGATCCACTAATTGGCCTAACTATTATTTTTTTTATTTCTTTCCACTTCTGTCCAATTCTTAATTTATACAAGGAAATTCTTCCTTTCTTCCTCGTCACAAGGTGCACTATTCTAACATGATCATCCCAACAGGTGGGGTTCAGGTGTGACTGCACCTCCTTACAGTTATACCCCTGGTAGAAAGAAACCTGGAAGGAAGAAAGGGTGGCAGTGAAGAAGTCCAAATAATTTGTGTGTGAAGTTGACCATCCACCTCCCAAATTTCTTCAAAATCCAACCAACATTGTGAGATACTTCACCATTGGAACACTAGTTGCTAGAAGCCATGTACTGCAGAACTACTATACATCAGAAGAAATGATATAAAACCAGGTTTATATTAGAATGGGACGGTTTATGTGTGAGTGTTCGGAACATCATACAATAAAATCATGACAGTGGTGACTTCACACAAACAAGTCATCAGGATCTGGATGTGGACTTCTTAATTGGTCACCAGAGACATTGGCTACACAGTAGAAGAAGAATTCCTGGAACTTAACTTCTGTACAAGGTACAAGACTGGCCTTGCCCTGTAGCTGACTTTTTACTGTTGCTGTGACACAGCTGAAAAACAAATATTATTTTAATGTGACTGAATATGCAAAAGTGGAAATGGTTAACCTCAGACTCTTAACTGAATTGAAGCCACTTGAACATTTCAGCAATGCTTAATTCTTGAAGGGGGGGGGGGGGGGGGGGAGTATAAAAAAAAAAATATATACAAAAATCAATCATCAGGACTTAACCGATTAAATCTGTCATTTCAATGATTTCTTTTGCATTACTCATATTCCCACCCTTATCCCTGGGCTTGAAAGTTCAGGTGCTGCCAAGCCTGACACTGCAGTGCTGAGAACAAATGGTGTATCTAGACAACCCCGCCAAATCTTACAATGCTTCATAAGTCAACTATTTCCCAGATTTGCACATCCAATCCTGGATCAACTTTGACTGTAAACCACAACACGGATTCTTGGTTCAGAGCTGATGAGTCTGTAAGCAGCGCAGAATATACTGTGCATGAGCCAGAGAACCAAATAAACACAGTGTAGAAGAGGACAGATGGAGATAAACTTGTGGTAAGTCAGAAAAGGAATTCCTATATCCTGAACAGAACACTTCCCCTCCTTTGTTAAAAATAAACTGCTGACCTAAGATGTACATATCACTCTGGCAATTTCTTCAGGCTTTTGGGTGGAATAAGTTATTAATACAAAAATTTGATTTCCTTGTGTCTGCTTTCCTGATTACTCAAGTCCCTCTGTCATGGTAAAGGGCAAACAACTAAGAATCCAGATAACCCAACGCCCTAATAGACATGCCAGGTTTCAAAAAGGTCAACGGAACTGCCCCAGTATGAAGTTTTTTTTCCAAGAGTACCGAGGAGGCGTGCTGTTCTGTTGGTATTTCGGTCCCTGTTGCTCTTCATTTCTTGGTCCTGCCTTAATGCATAGGAAATGGCAAGAGATGCCTGCGCAGCCAATCCCTACCTGCAGCTCTGCCTAATCTTCTGAGCAGAAATTTCTGGTCATTTTCTGTGCGTCAAGCTGAAACCAGGATAAGTAAGCATACAGGGACCGTAGGATGTCATCCGTTTTTTTTTTGTGGACCGCAAAACACATATGGTCGTGTGCATGTAGCCTTAATGTCAGGAAAAATGCCTTTAAATTTAAATATGCACAAAAGGCTGGGATTAATCATTGCTGACAATATGAAGGAGCGCACAAAAACGGCAGTAATTTAACAGAACTTAAATAATAACAGCTAGAGATGGGATTCGATTTGGGTGAATTTTGGAGAGAAAAAAAAAAAAAAAAAAAAAAAAGAGAAACAACAGAGAAAAATATAATTCCAAGGAGACCTCAAAGCATACCCACTTTTCAGGCCAACTGGAGCACTTTTTATTTGGGACCTGAAACAAATCGGTCGACTGATTTGGCCAAATCGAATTTTGAGCGACTTGCTCATCTTTAATAAAAACTATCTTTCAATTATCTTTCTAGGGCCAAGAGAGGGAGTACTTAATTTTTTCTGCAATACAATGTCAAGTTCTGTTATTGGAGAGGTGTCCAATGTTGAATTCCCTGCTGTAGGCCAAGATATGGACTAATATACAAGAGATATGGATCCTTATGACAGGGTGGCAAAGAAAACGTTAATACATGCTGCGGAGAACCTGTCACCTCTCCTGACATGTCCGTTTTAGTAAATAGTTGCTTTCATTAAATAAAGATTCTCGAGCATTTTTAAAACTTTGCTGCGCCATTCTTTCTGTTATTCCTCCCAAAAATGTGTGAATAAATTGACGACCAAAAGCCATCCTTCCCCTGTGCAGAAACCTTCAACATGTTAGGCTCCATTAACACGTCCGCAACGTGTTTTGCAGATGACACAGAGCAGTGGATCCGCAAAACACGGACAGCGGCAATGTGCATTCCGCATTTTGCCTACCGCACATTGCCAGCACTATAGAATATGCCTAAAGAATAGGACATGTTCTATTTTTTTGGGAACGGAATTGCGGACCTGGAAGTGCGGGTCCGCAATTCCGTGTCCGGGCAGCACATCGTGCTGCACCATAAGAATGAATGGGTCCGCAATTCCGTTCCTGCAAATTGCGGAACGAAATTGCGGACGTGTGAATGGAGCCTAAACCTTGTTTGGAATTTATTCATATATTTTTAGGGGAATAACAGGAATGGCACAGTGCAGAGTTAAGAAAAGATGCTGCTGGACTGTCATTTCATGAAGGATGCAAGTATTTTATAAAATAAAGGCTAAAAATAAAAGTAAAAAAGTTTTTAAATTAAACAAAATCTCCAAAGTATGAAAAATTCTAATCACTGTATACATTTTTTATTGCCAGAATCGCACTGACCCTCAGAATAAGGTTGTCCTGTCATTTTTAGCCCACAGTGAACGCCGAAAAACAAAAAAACTCAAAAAAGGCAGAATTTTGTTTTTAAATTGTTTCCCCACAAAGACTCTTTTTTTCCCCATGTTCCAATATAATACATGGTAAATTAAATGGTGCCGTTTAAAATATAACTTGTCCCACAAAAACCTTCCCCACATACGGCTGTGAATAGAAAAAAAAAAAAAAGGCTTTGGCTTTTGGAAGGAAACAGAAGCGGAAAACCAAAAATTGTCATGGTCCTAAAGGAACGAATAAAGCTTTGTACAAAAACACTGACTTGACTATTTTAAAAATAGCCCAAGTCTTTATCATTCCACTGACCAAGTCCATGAAAGCCCTCACCGTATTTGGAGAAAGAAAACTACTTGTGACATGTCACCTCATGGACCGCTGCTCTTCAAGCACTTTTACATCAGCAATGGGGCAGCAGGTCTTTTATATGAAGTTAATTAGAGGTGCACGACAGCTTTAGTGAACCATTAAAACCCCCACTGGACTTTATTCTGAGCCGGCCCTTTTCTCATTAGACTTGACATTTAAAGCCAACTTAAGAGCTACAAAAGGACACATACCAGGACGGCACAGCTATGCCAACAGATCAACACAAACTACAGCTCTCGCTAACCTCAAGGGAGGCAGAAATAAAGCTACTGTGATATGAGAGACAACTCTGTACGCAGAAAGGTAGCACTGACGTAACCTTACAACTAAAACCTTACTCTAGAATATCCTGTAATGACTAGATTTACCTACATCTCTTATTACAAAGATAAAAAATTGCAAAAATATAAAAAACAATACAAACATTTAAAAAGATTTTCAACTTTCTGAAGATGGTGTCATCTGCGGCCCCCCATTGATCATAAGAACGAGGGTCTATACTACTCGGTTTAAATGGAGAGGTGGTCACACATGTGCGCTGCTGCTCCATTCAGCTCCACGGGAGTGCCGAAGACAACTGAGCGCATATCCAGCTCACTCAGCTTTTGGGCTAAGAGCTTTTATCCCTTGTAAGGCCTCATGCACACGAACATTGGGTATTTGGGTGAGCATCTGAGCCCGCATTTACTCTAATTGGGCCACAAAAGATGCGGACAGCACAGCACCCCCATCTGTTGCTCCATTCCGTGGTCCCGCAAAAAAAAAAAAAATAGAACACGTCCTATTCTTGGACAAGAATAGGCATTTCTAGTTATGGGCGGTCCCCGTTCCGTTCCACAATTTGCGGAACGCACCCAGGCGGCATCTGTGTTTTGCGGATCCGCAATTTGCGGACTGCAAAACATGGCCCGCTTGTGTGTATGGGCACCAAGTAATGCACCCCGGTGTGAGCAGCACATTTTCAGCCACTGAACGTAAACAGAAAGGGTGCATTCACATGTGATGTCAACAGCAGTGGGAAAATCTGCAGCAGATTTTGCTGCCAATCTGTGGCATTCAAAGCAGGGAGGGAGGGGCTGACCACAGAAAGGAGTAGAGCTTGGGTGCAACAAGAGCAAAGGTGATGCCCCCATTGCACCAAAGGCCTAATTCCATTTTAAGAAAAGATATTCTAACTCGGGAACAGAGCCTTGGATGAGCAAAACAAAAACTGCGTTTTAATTCAGGTGAACCACAGTGATGTATCTATGCAAACAGATGGATAGGGAGGTCTATGGTGAGAGATTCCCTTACACAAGTAGAAATATCTCTTGGTCAGTCTACATAGAGATTCATATTGAAATTTCCATACCTTGCCTTCCTTAATTTTTGTTCCAATAATTTGTCTCCTCTGCTGTATGATTTCAATGAGTTGATCACTCTCTTCCATTAATTTAGCCTCTTGACGAGATGCATTTACCTGCAGAAATAAGATTGAATTGCATTAAAACAACAACAAAAAAGTCACATTGCCATAGAGCTGCTGTGTATCCAACCTGATCAACAAGCCTTTAGAAATCTGGATCCACCTGGCATACGCCTAGCTCTAGTATGCAGTTGAACGGTTCACAAAGTTCAGTCTGCTTCACATTTACCTGAAAATTGTAAAATCTAAAAAGCCAGCAATATTGGTGCCTTTCGCTGAGGGCAGTATAGTATAGTGTACAGGGGCTAGGATTTAGTACTGACGGAGAGAATCTCCCAGCGGGCGCTAGACCTGTGAGAGATTAATCTGATGGCCTTGCCCCCTGATTTGAGGTCTGAGGCTGGGGCGGTCTGATCTGAGGTGTGATCTGAGGCTGGAGGTCTGATCTAAAGCTGGGGAGGGTCTGATTTGAGGCTGATGGGGGGGGGTCTGATAGAAGGCTGATGGAGTTGGGGGGCAGATCAGAGGCTGAGAAAGGGACAAAGGCAAGGACAGTTGCGAAGAAAGAGGCAGGGACAGTGGCAGGAAGAGTTAAAGCTGGATGAACCCCTCTCTGGGCCCCCGTGGAATGAGCTTGGCTGCAATCAATGCCAAATAAAGAACTAAATATGTAAATATGTAAAATACATTGCGCTATATTATTATTTTTTTTTACTGAAGTGCAATTTCTGCAATTTGCCCCTAAGGGCTTATGCACACGAACCTATTTTCTTTCCGTGTCCGTTCTGTTTTTTTTTACGGAACCATTCATTTCAATGGGTCCGCAAAAAAACGGAAGGTACTTCATGTGCATTCCATTTCCGCACGTCCGTATTTCCGTTCTGCAAAAAAATAGAACAGGTCCTATTATTGTCCACATTATGGACAAGGATAGTACTGTTCTATTAGGGGTCAGCTGTTCTGTTGCGCAAAATACAGAATGCACACTGACGTCATCCGTATTTTTTGCGGACCGCAAAATACATACGGTCGAGTGCATGAGGCCTAAGTCAGTTATATGTTTGACCAAATACAGCAGTCAAATTTTTAAGTTGAGAATTGGCCCGCGAACGATGTTACAAATATCCAAATGGCCCTCGGCAGCAAAAAGGTTCCCCACCCCTGCTATAAGGCTATACGCACATGGGTGCAGTTAGAAACAGAAAATCACATTTCCATGCAGAATTCTGTCCCTTTTCCATGGAGATTTGATGCGGTGTGGCTGCAGATTTGAACCTTGCATTCCACACAAAACATGCTGTGGATTTTAAACTTTGCACGGCAGGTCAGTTTCCTCACAGAAAAAGAAAGCAAAGCGTACATGAGATTTGTCTATTCTCATACCGGTTGATGCATGAAAATCCGCAAAGAAAAAACGTGTGCAATTCAAAACTCGTGCATTTAACCTAATGCTAGATTTGTGAGTTTTTATAGCCAATAAGTGGATAAAAGTGGTCAAAATTTTTGTAGACTGTCTACTAACAACCATTTGTTAAAAACAAATAAAAATCATGAGACTAAAAGTTTTTATAATATATATATATATATATATATATATATATATATATATATATATATATATATATAGATAGAGATAGATATATTTAGAAGCCAACAATCAAGAAAAATTATGAAAATATAGGTGAATCAAGCCCTGCACTCCACGGCAGGTTAAGAAATACTAGACATTTATGAATGCATTCTCTATGGTAAATTTCTAATTAAAATTCCGCATTCCAACATGTATGGACATCCTGTGCTGCACCCATCCTCAAACATTTCCCAAAGTAGTTAGCAGGTAGGAGACAAGGTTACTGTTATGGGGGTGGGGGGATCTGTGGATGGCACCGGTTTGGGGGTGGGGGGGGAAATCTGTGGATGGCACTGTTATGGGGGGGGGGAATCTGTGGATGGCACTGTTATGGGGGGGGGAATCTGTGGATGGCACTGTTATGGGGGGGGGAATCTGTGGATGGCACTGTTATGGGGGGGGGGAATCTGTGGATGGCACTGTTATGGGGGGGGGAATCTGTGGATGGCACTGTTATGGGGGGGAATCTGTGGATGGCACTGTTATGGGGGGAATCTGTGGATGGCACTGTTATGGGGGGAATCTGTGGATGGCACTGTTATAGGGGGGGATCTGTGGATGGCACTGTTATGGGGGGGGATCTGTGGATGGCACTGTTATGGGGGGTGGGATCTGTGGATGGCACTGTTATGGGAAGGGGGATCTGTGCACTGTTATGGGTAGGGGATCTGTGGATGGCACTGTTATGGGGAGGTGGATCTTTGCATGACCATGCTATGGGGGGGGGGGGGGGGAATCTATGGATGACACTATATAGCATCTTATGCTATATGTGTCATTCACAGATCTCCCCCATAGCAGTGTCCTCCACAGAACCCCTTCCCATAACAGTGTCATCCACAGATCCCCTTCCCCATAACAGTGCAATACACAGATCCCTACCATAACAGTGCCATACACAGATCCCCCTCCCCATAACAGTGCACAGATCCCCCTCCCCATAACAGCCCCGGCCCCGCCGCTCACAGCAGTATTCCTTAACTCGCAGTAACTTTTACTTTAAATCACCACATCTTTATTACCTTACAATGAAGCTCCAGTAACAGGCTGAGCGGGCGGCGGCGTAACGTCCCTTACTCACGCGATGCGCCTGCTCCGCCCACTTTATGAATGAAGCAGGCAGAGAATGAGCGCCATGTGAGTAAGTGACGTTACGGCGCCGCCCGCTTTGCCTGTTACTGGAGCTCCATTGTAAGGTAATAAAGATGCAGTGATTTAAAATTCAGGGACCCGCAGGCATAGCGCCTGACTGCCCACTTTCGCCCGGATATCAAATAATTGGCTGATTCATTGCTAATATTATCGATAACGTTGATTAATCGTTGCAGCCCTAATATTATATATATATATATTTATTTTTTTAATTTTTTTATTTACACCTTGTTTACACCATACGGTTAAACAAGAACTTTGGGGGGACATTTTTTATTGCTGACATATTAGCCCAGTTACATGGGAAATACAACCCATAGATGTTTTATACAAGGTTCTACAACCTCACTGCAGAGCTAGTCTGGTATGCTAAGACTCAGCAGCTCGTGCAGACACCTGGCCCCCAGCGATCACATGAACCAAAGCAGGAAGCTTTGTCTCTATACACAGCACTCATTGAGCACTGTGTATGCAGCGATCGGGAAGTCAGGGATGGTACAAGATTTGTCCCTGCCTTCTCTATGTCACTGACAGTGGGCTCAACACTCCTGCAGCTGCATTACTAGCGTACAGATGCTATCTCTGAAAGAACTTTTAAAAACATCCATGCAGAGATAAGTGCCACCCGCCTGGACATATATAATAAACAGGTGGTCAGCAAAGTAGTTAAACATATTTTTAGAACCTTAAACGGGTTTTCCAGCTTTGTGTATTTTATTTTAAGCCCAGACAGATTCTCTCACAGGAAGTTCGATTACAGGCTGAAGCAGAGATTTTTCAGAGTTGTTTTACTGTTGTCAGTTCCAAGGAGCCGACTATGAATGCAAAGACCTAATGGTTGGTTGTGTGTAGCATCTATTCAACCACCCGTCTTTTTCACGAGACAAGTTATACTTTAGCGTAACCATTATGCCACCCACATGAAATAAGAAAAAGCAAAAAAGGTGAAATGTCAGCACACGTACCAAGCCATCCAGACAGCTCTGTATGCTGTCACAGGTTTATGATCACTTTCTTTGCTTGTAAAATCTCAGCTGCAAAACTCTCACTTGTAGCTGCCACTCTTGAGAACCAGTGTCATCAAGACATGGTAGCCTAATGTGACATGTTTACATCTGCAGCTAACTTTCACAACCAGCTGGGGCTTTGAAGCCCTGGGTGACCTAAAGCAGAAGGGTCCCCTAACACAAACTGTTTTATGACAAAATGTAAGATATATATTAAAAGTGTGGGGGGGGGGGAATGGGAACTCTGAGAAAGAAAAAAAAAAGTAACATTGTACTCGCCATTATCAAGAGTTTGAATGCGTTAAAATTAGAAAGCTTCCTGCAAAGCTCTTATGATTGTGCACAATGTCCACATTGATTGCTTAAAAAGCAGCTGCAATGCTGTGCTATATATGAACCTACAACAATGACCTACTAACACATGTAAATATGCTTACAGGGTCACAAAACTTCCTAACAGCCGCACCATCACTCCCGCCTGCCACCTCCAATACAGATGTGATCGATGGAACAAAGTGGAGTCAGGCGATGACCTTCATCTGTGAATGTGACCCAAGAGTGAGGAAAACTATGCAAGGCAGGATTGCACTTTTAAGAGGTTGTCTTATCACACACAACTCCCACTCTTCGATGTCCAGAAGTCCCAGGAGAGGGAACATGGAGAGTCTAAGAGAAGGTCTGATTTCAGTTTAGGTTAAACTTTTTTTTTCCAATTAAAACCGATGTAATGTAAAGTAGTTCACTGCTTCCATGTATGTATTTCATTTCTATATTTTTTTTAAAAAAATATATATTCGGTTATTATAGAATTAACATATTGACAAAAGCATGGTTTAGGCTCCATTCACACGTCCAGTGGAATGGGTGTGCATCCGTTCCACAATATCCGAAACTGGTGCAGACCCATTCATTCTCAATGGGGCAGGAATGGATGCGGAAAGCGCACAGAGTGTGCTATCCTCATCCGCATTTCCGGAACGCAGCCCCGATCTTCCGGTCCGCAGCTCCGGAAAAAAATAAAGCATGTCCTATTCTTGTAGATCCGCAATGCACTACGGACGTGTGAATGGACCCTTAAGCACTGCAAATTCTCCTTGGCCCAGACAGAGGACGTGCCCAGAGGATTGAATTGGCCATGCGCAGGATCTTGAGTCGGGGAGAGTTGTAGCCGCCACCCAGCGAAGTGAATATTGATGAGCTGGGCGGGGCTTCAGAACGGCAGTTGGGAGCGGATGGTTGGGCGCATTTTGAGATGAAACGCCGCCCCTTGGGCCGATTGGAGGCGAGACAAGCAGGTTATAAAACTTTAGTTTTCGGTATTTATAAAGGTGGACAGGGGGGATACTGAGATGATTTTAATACACTTGATAAGACCTGTACTGTCATATATATACCCAAATATGCTTATTGGGCCTGTCAGTGTCCCTTTAACTATAAAGAAAAACGCGGTGATGGTAAAAATTACATGCTTCTATCAGTCTAACGTGGAGTAAACACAGAAAAAAAATCTGTTTACATGGGCCTTGTTTATAGAAATGCTCCTTCCCAATAATTGCCCAGTCTAAAAAGGTACCAGCGATCACCTGACAAACCAGTAAGCAGGTGTTATCTTTTGATTGGCACCTAACAAATCTCTCGGCAGCAGATCTGGTGCCAGGAAACAATGATGCTGCAATCGCTTGTACCAATACATTAGAGATGATTGCTGTGCGTAAATGTAGCTTCCTCTCCGCTGAGGATCAGGCAATTATCAGGGATGTTTGGGTTGTTCCTGATAATTATATCGGTTATTGTAAAAGGACCACAGCAGCTTTGTACAGAGAACTACATGTCTTCCAAAAAAGGCATATATAAAACTGTCAAATTCTGTTAGTGAAGAAGTTATCCACCCAAATATAAGTTTACAAAAAGCTGATTAAAATATAATTCCTTTAAATTTAGGTCATTTCACTAGAAAAGTCACAAAGAGCTATGCAACGGTTGTCACATCATAGAAAGTCAGTGTGCAGTCCTTACTTAGCAAAAACAGTCCCTAGGCTGAAGCGATGACCTCACGGGTCAAATGTTATTTCTGGATAAACAGTTGTGTGTATGCTTTGTGTGTGTGCGTGTTTGTTTTCCTTTTTGCAGGAAGCGTTCAATAAGTATAGTCTATGTCACGGTTGTAATATGACTTTCTTCCTCCCAGAAGAAATTCTTAAAATAGAGTCTAAGAAAGGATTAAAGGAAATGCCAAAGTAGACCTAAGGATTAGGAAGTGTCATCTCAGGGTGGGATGGAACGATAACCTATACTTCGTCTTTGAAGGGGAATCTTTCAGCAGTTTCATACTGCCTCAACCAGGGGCATCTCGAAATCCTAAGTGGGGCCCTCATGACAAAGAGCTATGTTTCACTCTAAAACGCATACTAATACCAGATGACATTGACAAGACTCCTCCTCATTACATCTTTAAAGGGGTTTTTCAGGATATTTTTATGGAGGACCTATCCTGAGGATAGATCATCAATATCAGATCAGCGGAGGTCTGATACCTGGCACCCCTGCCGATCAGCTGGTTAAAGACATGGCACGCGCTGTGCCAACGCTGCCTTCTCTTTATTGTTTAACTGTTTGCCATCAACATCGCAGCGGTGAGCAGGTGTAACTACAAGAAGCGTCCCATCTTGTTCCTGTATAGGAACGAGCTGTCCCGTTGAAATGAATGGGACGGCTTCTTGTATTTACACCTGCTCACTGCTGCAATGTCAACGGCGAGCAGGTAAACAATGAAGAGAAGGCAGCACTGGCACGTTTCAAGTGTCCGAAACGTGCATGTTTTTGTTTATTTTAACTTACAGAAATAAAGCTTAGAAGATTTTAATGGACTAAGCATTTGGTGGCCATTTTTCCTTGGATTATAATTACAAAGTCAGTCATATAGTTTGTGTATATACACTGTATAGCCGACATGTATAGGGCACCCCCATTGGTTAATTTCATCCCACTGGATCAAGCCTACTGGGATTTCCTTTTTTTTTTTTTGCTGACGTAGCATTTTCCCATTAGGAATTTTTCAGTGAAATACAGAACCAGTAGATTCCACGGCAGAAGCTGTGTTTTTATTACAGCAGGACATAAAATCATTTTATCACATGAATAACGTGCACTGGAAAATCAGCTTTGATGCGTTCCCTTCATTGTCCTGGGGGACAATAACTTGCTTCCTGGTTCCCAGCATAATGTTAGGCCCGTAGCACAGCACCTGCACTTTTCTGCAGAGTTAAAAAGATCTGTCCGAGTGGAGTCTGACAATTACTGCTTTGGGAAATTTGGCAGGAAAGGGAAGGTGGGGGGTAAGTCAATTGTAATGTCTCATGCATACACTTCTTTTCACACAGACATGCCTATAAAAATCCTGTTTATAGTAGCGTCATGCCCAAGATTAATTCACATTGTACAGTTCATAAGCTATAACTCCTAAAAAGTAAACCGTGAAAAGGGGATAATTCACAAGTATAATTCACCTGGCCAGTATTTGACCAGAAATAATTAAGAACATCCTTTCTTAAAGGGAATGTCCAACTTTGGGTGGTTTTCAGCCACACATTCCCCATGAGTGTACGTACCACTTCCAAAGTGCAAAAGACACCCAGAACTTCAGGAGCCTAGCTTTTTAGTAAAACAGTAAAGTATATTAGAAAGGCATTTAGAACATTTTTAAATAAACTTGTCTAAAGTGTTGGTTAATCTTTTTGAACCATCTCAGAGTAAATAAACGCAATGGTGGAGATCAGTCTCACTGCTTATCATAGGTGAATGACTGTAAGAGCTCATGCACACAACCGTATGTATTTTGTGGTCCGCAAAAAATACAGATTACGTCTGTGTGCATTCCGTATTTTGCGGAACGGAACAGCTGGCCCCTAACAAAACAGGTCCTATCCTTGTCTGTAATGAGGACCATAGGACTATTTTTTGCAGAACAGAAATACGGAGATATGGAAACGGAATGCACACGGAGTAACTTCCATTTTTTTTGTGGACTCCTTGAAATGAATGGTTCTGCATACGGTTTGCAAAAAAAATAAAAATACGGAACAGACACGGAAAGAAGATACGTTTGTGTGCATTTCAAGCAATTGTGGTAAAATGGAAAATGTCCTTGGGAATTGACTCATGTCAGAACAACGGAGCATGTTTATTTCTCTAACATAAAACTGAGCCAGAGACTTTTACGCTCCATTCCCAAACATCAAAGAGACATCTTAAGCTATAACGACTTGATAATAACAATGTATTAAGAGTAGATTTTAACGGCATAGCAGAGATGTTTCCATGAAGTCCTGAATTAGAAACGTCCACTCAAAGAATGCTATAACCAACTGAGTCATACATATACATAACAGTGACTACTCCATGCTCAAATGTTCACAGTACTTTATTAACTCATGTTTAAAGTTATTCAAGGATTATTAAGTTTTTAACTGAAAATAAAACATTTCTGCTAAATTAAGTATGTATGCAGTGACAGTCACTTTCGAACCATGATCAGCATCAATTTTTCTGGCAAGAGAATGCTGTGCGTTATTTTGAGTTTTGGTGACCCAATGGATGTAAGAAGAGGACCATCAATTATGTGTTGGCTAAGGTAAATGGTATTTTAGGATTTGGTTTGATCAAGAAGTTTTCAATCAAATTAGAACAGGTTGGACAAATCCTTGCAAATCCTTCATATTTAGGTAGCTACAAGAAGTTGTAAGGACTCAAACAGCCAGAACAATTCTAACGCTGTGTAGAAACGATGATTGCCGTTGGGGTAAGTTAGACACCCCTGTATACATGAAATGGTTGGCAGGTCTCGCCTAATTCAGCAAGTTCGGCCAGCATTAATCTAATATGCACGCCCAGCTTTGGTTTCTGCTTGTTCAAAAAGTTGTCTTGGGCATTTTTATGAGAGTATGGAAAAAGTCCAAGATTGAACTCGAAAGTTTTGTTATGCACATTTGTAAAGCTCCTGTTGGGAAATCAATCTAAAAAGTTGAAGAAAACAGAGTCCATTATCTCCATATATTTCATTAATAAAATTTCATCCAAAACAGATTCCTCTTTGTCTGAGAGGGTCTGCAGGTTGCACTAGTACATAATTCAATTCACTGCCCTGGTGAAACTCAATCGTCATACAATATTCATGTGAATGAGATGACTCCGAGGCATGTTTGATCAAACTTAATCCATTTTGGCAACTGAACATTACCATAAGAGGACAATTACATGGGAGGTCAAGAGGTGTTTATAGACATTTATAATGCAGGTCACCATATTAAATGTTGAATACTTAAACAAGACCAAGAAAGCGTGAAGTAGGTACAGTTAAGGATAGACGATATCCTAAGAACCAGACACAGCCATTTATTACATATTTTATTCCAAAGACCTTTCCAATTTGTGGTATATTTATTTTTCATAGACTGTTAGGTTTAAATCCTAAGAACTAATAAAGACAAGCCATGCAGTACATATAGAGTTAGTTTTATACATTGACCTGGAACAAAAAATGTAAAGGAACTACTCAATGAGAGACCTGGGTGGTACGGTAGAGAGTCATGTTAGGTCCAAAGCGCTGGTGGCTCTGGAGCCTTAATTCTGGGAACATTGCCAAAAGGACAAACAAAACCATAATTTGAGTGCTTTATAATGGGCCATAAAAACATATTCCTCATGTATTACTGGCTGTTCCCCAGCATGCCACTTGAGAACAAAAATTCCTGCCACACAAGGTTTAATCTGGGCCACACATTTATCCATCAATGTACGGTATAGTATGCTACTTGTGAGATCTTCACCTAGGAAATAAACCTTAAATGCAAGCTGATAAAATAGAAGAAAATGTCAAAGGGAAACATAAAGAGACTATTTTTTATTAGTTTCACAGTCACAGGCTGAATTATTTCCCATAAAAATTATTTCCTACACTGTCAGCCTTTTAGCGGTCACCACAATTGTCTGCACTCAACAAGTCACACAAGAGGAGAAAGGTATTTTACAAAGGGGTGATATTTCCGATCAGTTCAAATACTAGTATACTGTAACTGTATTACAGGAAACACACAGCCTTTATAATACTGTGTGAGAGATGAGTTTTAACTTTTATGGACATTTAGGGTTCCGGAACACAGGTCAACGTGCAGAAGAGCAGCACAATTTTCTGTGCGTTTCTGCACACAAACAGCACTATAAGCCGCAATGTCTAACAGCAGTTCTTTGTGCGGATTAGATGCGGTTGGTGAAATCTGCAGCTAAAAACGCAGATTTCTAAATCAACACAGCAGGTTAAAACATCTGCAAAGTGTACATAAGATTGGTGGTAGTATACCACGCATGGAAAAACTAAGCATATTCTGCTACATGTGCAGGTATCCTTACATGATCTGTAAGTGAAGGAATGAGAACTTGAGGTCTTGGATTCACAGATGTAACCTCCTCACTCTTTTTTTTTTTTCTTTTTAACTGTTCAAATAGCATCCCTGCCTTTTTTAATCAACCTCTTTAAGCGCTCCCTTATGGAGTATATACGTTTTTGCTGGTCCCGCCATGGCTGCACATTTAATAAATTCTTTGGGGAAAAAATGGGTGTCGATTTCATCATTGCCCCTTTCATTTCTGAAGCCTTGATGCCAATTAGAACAGAGGCCCACAATGGCCAGGCATCCTTAGCACCGTAGAACATACAACCGGATGTAGAGGACCTCCCCCTTTCATGTTCTGCTTCGCAGCCTGCAACCAAATGGGGTTTTCCTTAATGTTCCCAGAATTCCACATATGTAACGTATACCCAAAGTCGCTGTTCTTTAGAACTGAACGACTCCTTTCTCTTTGATGTTCCTATGAATGGCTGTCAAAAGCAACAATCAGCTTTACGGCACAATGCATTTAATACATGGCAGATGAAAGAAAAGAAATCCAGACTTTGCTATGAAATCCGGCGCTCAGACACGCACCGAATACCTGTTTTTAGTTTCTCTAGCGTCAGATTTTAGTGATGACTTAATGACAGGAGTGGTGCTTTTTTACAGCCCGGCCACGTTGGCATTGTAAATCTACGCTGAGCCATGCAGCGGCCTGTGCAATGAAAAACAACCTTCTTAATGCGGTTTCCCCATTAAGACACTGACACTTCCACATGTCGGATAATACCAGAGCTCAGTGCCTCCGCTTTGATCAGGCTCTGTCAAGCTTCTCATTAGATAGCATCAGTCACAATTTCAAAAAAGATGCATAGAAAAGGGGGAGTGGGGGTGGCGGAAGACCTAACCACTTCAAAGTATCTGTGCTTTAAACGCTTTGCTGCGGAGAAAACACAATTTTTTTAAAATTTTGATGTTTCAATTAGATTCCTGTGATAGTTTGTCAGGAAAGTAAAAGCAGATGCGCAAGAAGCCAAGTGTTCTATAATCATCACAAGCCGAAACGTACGGAGGAAAAATCATTACGGAGCACAGCTGATGAAAGTAATCCCAAGGAGGAACCAATTTCCGCAGCTTACAATCTGTATACATTGTGCATTAAAAGTAAGACGCACGCTTGGGACAGTTTCTAAGATTGGAACCACTCTGCTCCGTTACCCTGAACAGGAAATATCCGACATGAATCAAAGCGTTTCAACATCATGAATTAAATGCGTTTAGGTGGATTTTATGTAATGGCAGGAAATCCCTGCGAAAAGACTGCAGAAGAGCTGGTCCTTAAGGGGGCTACCCCATGACTATCAAATAGTAAATGGCAATGTCTTTCTAACAAAGCTAGAACCAGCTCTAGATCTTACATGGATCCAAACATCTCATTCATTGTTCCAAGTGCTCTGCTAGATTTATATCGAGCTGGAAGCTCAGGAGGGGTGTCCTTTTTGCTGCAGCTCTATCCCAATCACCGTTCAAGAGGCATTTGAAGGATGAAACTGAGCATGTGCGTCCATCTCAGCAAAGGTGGACAGAGAAATAAGTAAAAGAAAAAACAGCAGGTGGCGCTATACAGATACATTTAATTGAATAATTCAGTGGCTATGCTAAAAAAAAAATATTACATGCCGTTACAAAGGTGCCAGTTTGAAAACTGCTGAATATTTGTCTTTGGACAACCTCTTTAAAGGGCTCCTGTCATCATAAAACTGTAGTGTAATCTGCAGGAAGCATGTTATAGAGCAGGAGACGCTGAGCTGATTGATGTATAGTTTTGTGGGGAGGGGAGAAAAGAGCAAATTATGTAATTTATTCATTAAAATCTCTGCACAATCTGAGTTCAGTAGTCACATGGGTGGTCCTATAAGTGATATAGACTTATATATAGAGATAGTTGCCAGTTAGGACCGCCCACTGGACTCTTCGGCATATAAGGAGCCGAGGGTTAGATTCCTAAGTTAGAAGATTTACTGAACCTTTTCCCTCAAAATGATGTACCAATCTGCTCAGCTCCTCCTGCTCTATAACATGTACAGACTGCATTTTCATAGTGCAATGTTCACGGCCATAGACATTTTTTGGTTTATGTATTTGGTCAAGTACAGAAAATACAGCTGCAGTCCACAAGATTACATACAAAGTCAATTAAAGCTCGATAGTAAAATGATTGTGACATTCTCCATGCATCCCAGGTCTAAAGAGATAGTGAGAGGAAATTGGATTAGAAAAAGGTCCGTTATTTCAACCAGAAACAGCACCACTCTTGCCCATGGACTATGTCTGGTACTGCAGCTTAGCCTGTACAAGTTAATAACAGACTTAGTCAAGACCAAAGACAAGAATAGCACAGTTTCAGGAGAATGAAAAATTCAAACACAACCCCTTTAAGTGTCTCCGATGTTTTTTCCAGCCAGTGCAACAATAGAAAATAGCAAAACTTCAAGAATCAACAGGCACAATCCTCTGCCTTGTAAGGATCTAAACCATTCTTAAAAAAGAAAGTCATTATAATCCTCAACTGGGTGTATTTCTCAATGCTATGGCTATAATGATGGATTTTTGAACTCACCTCAACATGCTGACACGTCTGAATAAGCTTGGCTAACAGCATTTCCATCTCGGTGTTCCTTTTGATGAGGCTGGTGAGGTTGGTTTCCAAGCTTTGCTATAAAATACAAAAATACAGGACAGTTAATATTTTGAGATATGTTAAAAGCTATGGACATATTTGAGGCATTTTTTTTAATCATTGGATTATGCACATTTTGAGCAAATTTTTTTTTTTTTTTTTTTTTTCAGTTGGTCTTTATTAAAAATATTCAACAGATTTTTCCTCTATAGCTTTCACTTTCACTGCATCTCCAGACTATTGCACTGGGCCTTACACTGGATCCTTCAGGGAGCTGCTCTGATGGCTCGATCTGTAGCTTTTATCTGTATTTTCCTGACCGCTCCTAAACATTCATTGCTACAACTAGGGCTGCACGATATGGGAATTTAGTGCGATGTGATTAGGGCCCTAAAAATTGCGATAACAATATGCAATATTTTAAAAGGGAATTGTGCTAGAGGTCTATTTGCTTGTATTTTCCCATATGAGCCGCTGACATGGCTGGGTATGACATAGTTATGTGGGGGAATCTGTGGAGGCCGCGCCGTTGTCTGGGGGAATCTGTGGAGGCCGCGCCGTTGTCTGGGGGAATCTGTGGAGGCCGCGCCGTTGTCTGGGGGAATCTGTGGAGGCCGCGCCGTTGTCTGGGGGAATCTGTGGAGGACAGTAGTCTGGGGGAATCTGTGGAGGCCGCGCCGTTGTCTGGGGGAATCTGTGGAGGACAGTAGTCTGGGGGAATCTGTGGAGGACAGTAGTCTGGGGGAATCTGTGGAGGACAGTAGTCTGGGGGAATCTGTGGAGGACAGTAGTCTGGGGAATCTGTGGAGGACAGTAGTCTGGGGGAATCTGTGGAGGACAGTAGTCTGGGGGAATCTGTGGAGGACAGTAGTCTGGGGGAATCTGTGGAGGACAGTAGTCTGGGGGAATCTGTGGAGGACAGTAGTCTGGGGGAATCTGTGGAGGACAGTAGTCTGGGGAATCTGTGGAGGACAGTAGTCTGGGGGAATCTGTGGAGGACAGTCGGGGAATCTGTGGAGGACAGTAGTCTGGGGGAATCTGTGGAGGACAGTAGTCTGGGGGAATCTGTGGAGGACAGTAGTCTGGGGGAATCTGTGGAGGACAGTAGTCTGGGGGAATCTGTGGAGGACAGTAGTCTGGGGGAATCTGTGGAGGACAGTAGTCTGGGGGAATCTGTGGAGGACAGTAGTCTGGGGAATCTGTGGAGGACAGTAGTCTGGGGGAATCTGTGGAGGACAGTAGTCTGGGGGAATCTGTGGAGGACAGTAGTCTGGGGGAATCTGTGGAGGACAGTAGTCTGGGGGAATCTGTGGAGGACAGTAGTCTGGGGGAATCTGTGGAGGACAGTAGTCTGGGGGAATCTGTGGAGGACAGTAGTCTGGGGGAATCTGTGGAGGACAGTAGTCTGGGGGAATCTGTGGAGGACAGTAGTCTGGGGGAATCTGTGGAGGACAGTAGTCTGGGGGAATCTGTGGAGGACAGTAGTCTGGGGAATCTGTGGAGGACAGTAGTCTGGGGGAATCTGTGGAGGACAGTAGTCTGGGGGAATCTGTGGAGGACAGTAGTCTGGGGGAATCTGTGGAGGACAGTAGTCTGGGGGAATCTGTGGAGGACAGTAGTCTGGGGGAATCTGTGGAGGACAGTAGTCTGGGGGAATCTGTGGAGGACAGTAGTCTGGGGGAATCTGTGGAGGACAGTGTTATGGGGACCTGTGGATGGCACTGTTATGGGGTGGATCTGTGGATGGCACTGTTATAGGGGATGTGTGCTATGACACATAGGGCCATGAGGGGGGCCAGCATAAGACACACATATAGCATCTTATGCTGGTCCCCCTCATGGCCCTATGTGTCCTAAACTGCGCACATAACTGGCTGTGTGTGTAAAGTATTTTACTACTGTGTGTAACAAGCTCTCTCCTATTGATAAAATGGCCAGCCTCTGTACTCACTTTCACAGTACTATGAATGCACTGCAGCGAGCGGCAGCGAGCTGGCCGGCCGATGCGTGACTGACGTCACTTAGTAACGCTCCTCCCACTTCAGGAAGCAGGAGCGTTACTAAGTGACGTCAGTCACGCTACCGTTCGCTGCAGTGCATTCATCGTGAAAGTGAGTACAGAGGCTGGCCATTTTATCAATAGGAGAGAGCTTGTTTCACACAGTAGTAAAATACTTTACACACAAAGCCAGTTATGTGCGCGGGGCCCCTTCATATATAATCGTGGCATTTTCGGGTCGGCCATATCGCATTTAGCGATTCGATTATTTTTTCGATATATCGTGCAGCCCTAGCTACAACGGTTGTTTATAAGCTGTCAGGAGTTCAGAGTTAATGGCTACAGATTGAACCATCACAGTAGCTCCCTGATGGATTCAATACGCAGAGAGGCAGAGAGCGATAGTCTGTAGATGTACTAAAAGTGAAAGCTATAGAGGAAAAACTGTTTGTAATAAAGATCAACTCAAAAAATGGCTTTTAGCCTAGACTGAGTAGAATGCAATTGCCCCCCAAAAGTGTCCACACCCTTTAAATACATATGTGGAGGGAACAAAAGAGGCAATACTGATTTACTGAATTAGGGCTCGTTCACACAACCGTATGGCTTTCAGTGTTTTGCGCTCAGTTTTTCCAGTGCCGTTTTTTCCGTATGGCATATACAGTATACAGTAATTACATAGAAAAAAATTGGGCTAGGCATAAAATTTTCAATAGATGGTTCCGCAAACACGGAAAGTATACGGAAGACTTACGGAGTACATTCCGTATGTGTTCCGTTTTTCTTGCGGACCCATTGACTTGAATAGAGCCATGGAACGCGATTTGCGGGCAATTATAGGACATTTTCTGTCTTTGAACGGAAACTGAATGTATACAGAGTACATTCCGTTTTTTGGTGGAACCATTGAACCGAATGGTTCCGTATATGGAACGCAAAAAGAGGGCCCGTATACGGAACGCAAAAAACGTTTGTGTGAACGAGCCCTTACTGGTATTTTTTTCTCATGTCACACAAAACACCTTTACGGACACACTATTAGCACCTCCAATGCGCCCTCTTTTACTATTTTTATGCATATATTACCAATAGATAAAGTAAAACTGATGCAGGAGAATTGGTTTAATAATAATCACTAGTGTAAAAATTTGTACAGAAACCATCACGAGATTATTATCTGTAATTATATATTTTTAGGTAGTGTAGATTGTTCTCAAATTTTTATATAGGATTTTTAGGTTCTGTTCACACTAGCGTCAAGGCTATCCGCCTATCCTGACAGATCTCATCTTCGGCCAATGGAGTTTCGCCCCCTGCACCCCCATTGGCCCCCCCAGTGTGTTAGGGCTCTGGTATCTCTGACGGCAGGAATAGTGCTGTAAACTACACTGTTTATTTTTGCAGCTAAATCATTTTACATAGAGCATGCCTATGGATAGCAAAAAAGCAGATTCATATATCAAATTTATAGGCCCTGCAGGAAGGAATTTCATTTTACGATTTCAGACGACACAGGATACTTAAATATAAATGACCTACTTCAGTTTAAATATCACTTAGTGACAGGTAATGAAATATACTGCATATTATAATATAACGTGTCATAACCTTATTACCCTTGTCAGACGATCATGTAAAAGCCAAAATTCAGAATGTTTGAGAGCAGGTTATAAAACAATAACGTGAGAGAAGTAATTGTCTACTCCTTATACTAAATGTCTATGACGCTGTAAATCCTTCTCCGCTTACCTGCTCCACGTTTAGAACAAGCGTGTTTTAACTATTAGAGCAGCGTACTTCTACAGGGAGTGCAGAATTATTAGGCAAGTTGTATTTTTGAGGATTCATTTTATTATTGAACAACAACCATGTTCTCAATGAACCCAAAAAACTCATTAATATCAAAGCTGAATATTTTTGGAAGTAGTTTTTAGTTTGTTTTTAGTTTGAGCTATTTTAGGGGGATATCTGTGTGTGCAGGTGACTATTACTGTGCATAATTATTAGGCAACTTAACAAAAAACAATTATATACCCATTTCAATTATTTATTTTTACCAGTGAAACCAATATAACATCTCAACATTCACAAATATACATTTCTGACATTCAAAAACAAAACAAAAACAAATCAGTGACCAATATAGCCACCTTTCTTTGCAAGGACACTCAAAAGCCTGCCATCCATGGATTCTGAACAGGTGTAAGGGGTAATAAACTACAGTGTTGGAGAGTCCACCACTTATAGTTTAGACCCCAAATGGAAGAGAGCGCCAGGTCTTATTAACAGTGTAGTTAGAGTGGGAGTACCGTTGAACCGTGATAATTATCAAGAGCAGGAAAGGAAGCAATGTAGTAAAACCTGGATAATGGGTGCTCCAACGTGGAAGACCCTAAGTATACCCTGCTCCACAGGAAAGACCGTCTGACAGCCCAATTTAGAAGACAATGTGGTTGACAAAGATAGAGACTGATAAAAATGGAATGGAATTCATAAATGATGAATATAAATATATATATATATATATATATATATATATATATATATACACACATACATAAAGGAGATAAAATATCAAATAAATAATGATAATAATAGAGGTGAGGAATGCCCAATTCAGGACAAAATCACACTCTTAGAAACACTCACTTCACTGGGGGGGTGGTCACCAGGATAAGCATATGACACCTGTGACTTGAACCCCCCCGGCCAGGGTCGTATGTAGAGTCGTAGTGATGAAGGCAGCAGGTAATCCGGTGCTTCTGATCAATCACCTTTATTGTAGAAAATGGCTCGACGCGTTTCGGGGACAATAGATCCCCTTCTTCAGGAGCATTACATAATCAAGTAGTGGTAAAACAAACAATTTATACAATAATGGCCCTCAAAAGGGCGCGTTTTTCAAACCGGAAGTGGAGAAGCCGTACTTCCGGTATTTGGAACGCATATGCGTTCCACAATCAAATAGATGAATGAATATAAAGAATATATGACATGGTGTATAGGTTTACAACTAAAGGCAAATATAAAAATATATAAATGTTTCATACAAGTCATAGTGCCAACTATAGGCACAATAGAGGTACCGGATCGTGCCTGTCGGATCGGATGGAGTAGCACTTCCGCCCTGTGGAACGCATATCGATGCGTATCACCACCGGGCGGAAGTAGAGGTGGACTGCTGGAGCAAATGTCCGGCTAAGCTCCCTGGGGTGCCGCTGATAGCCGGCACCAACCTGCAACGTCACAGACCGGAAGGAAGGCCGGTTTCCGCTCCGTGGAACGCACCTAGTGCGTTCCAACGGGAACGGGAGCCGGGGTTTCCGGCCCAAAAGCAGCGATGCTCAGGTGGAACGCACAGAGAGCCAATAGGAGCCCGTGGCGATAACAAGTTGGAAAAACAATGTTGTGGGCACAGAAATGAACCGAAATATGCTCGAAATGAATAAATATATATATATATGCCCACAACATTCATTTCGAGCATATTTCGGTTCATTTCTGTGCCCACAACATTGTTTTTCCAACTTGTTATCGCGTCGAGCCATTTTCTACAATAAAGGTGATTGATCAGAAGCACCGGATTACCTGCTGCCTTCATCACTACGACTCTACATACGACCCTGGCCGGGGGGGTTCAAGTCACAGGTGTCATATGCTTATCCTGGTGACCACCCCCCCAGTGAAGTGAGTGTTTCTAAGAGTGTGATTTTGTCCTGAATTGGGCATTCCTCACCTCTATTATTATCATTATTTATTTGATATTTTATCTCCTTTATGTATGTATATATATATATATATATATATATATATTTATTTATATTTACTTCATCATTTATGAATTCCATTCCATTTTTATCAGTCTCTATCTTTGTCAACCACATTGTCTTCTAAATTGGGCTGTCAGACGGTCTTTCCTGTGGAGCAGGGTATACTTAGGGTCTTCCACGTTGGAGCACCCATTATCCAGGTTTTACTACATTGCTTCCTTTCCTGCTCTTGATAATTATCACGGTTCAACGGTACTCCCACTCTAACTACACTGTTAATAAGGCCTGGCGCTCTCTTCCATTTGGGGTCTAAACTATAAGTGGTGGACTCTCCAACACTGTAGTTTATTACCCCTTACACCTGTTCACTATCCTTTAAGTGTCTGTAGGTACAAACACTTCTTGAGCTGCCTCACCTCCCTTCCCATATTTTCCTATTCTCCTTATTAGCCTTTTTCTCTTTTCTCCTTTTTTTTCTCCTTTGCCAGTTTTATCCCAACACCACCCCTGTCGGCGCCCAACTTTTCAATTTCCCATTCCTTTGGGATTCATTGTGATCCCAATAGGTCTGAATTGAATTAACTTCCAAATTTTCTTTTCTGTTCTTTATCCATGGATTCTGTCAGTGTTTTGATCTGTTCACCATCAACATTGCGTGCAGCAGCAACCACAGCCTCCCAGACACTGTTCAGAGAGGTTTACTGTTTTCCCTCCTTGTAAATCTCACATTTGATGATGGACCACAGGTTCTCAATGGGGTTCAGATCAGGTGAACAAGGAGGCCATGTCATTAGATTTTCTTCTTTTATACCCTTTCTTGCCAGCCACGTTGTGGAGTACTTGGACACGTGTGATGGAGCATTGTCCTGCATGAAAATCATGTTTTTCTTACCTTGCAGACTTCTTCCTGTACCACTGCTTGAAGAAGGTGTCTTCCATTAACTGACAGTAGGACTGGGAGTTGAGCTTGACTCCATCCTCAACCCAAAAAGGCCCCACAAGCTCATCTTTGATGATACCAGCCCAAACCAGTACTCCACCTCCACCTTGCTGGCATCTGAGTCAGACTGGAGCTCTCTGCCCTTTACCAATCCAGCCATCTGGCCCATCAAGACTCACTCTCATTTCATCAGTCCATAAAAAACCTTAGAAAAATCAGTCTTGAGATATTTCTTGGCCCAGTCTTGACTTTTTAGCTTGTGTGTCTTGTTCAGTGGTGGTCGTCTTTCAGCCTTTCTTACCTTGGCCATGTCTCTGAGTATTGCACACCTTGTGCTTTTGGGCACTCCACTGATGTTGCAGCTCTGAAATATGGCCAAACTGGTGGCAAGTGGCATCTTGGCAGCTGCACGCTTGACTTTTCTCAGTTCATGGGCAGTTATTTTGCGCCTTGGTTTTTTCACACTCTTCTTGCGACCCTGTCGACTATTTTGAATGAAACGCTTGATTGTTCGATGATCACGCTTCAGAAGCTTTGCCATTTTAAGAGTGCTGCATCCCTCTGCAAGATATCTCACTATTTTTGACTTTTCTGAGCCTGTCAAGTCCTTCTTTTGACCCATTTTGCCAAAGGAAAGGAAGTTGCCTAATAATTATGCACACCTGATATAGGGTGTTGATGTCATTAGACCACACCCCTTCTCATTACAGAGATGCACATCACCTAATATGCTTAATTGGTAGTAGGCTTTCGAGCCTATACAGCTTGGAGTAAGACAACAACATGCATAAAGAGGATGATGTGGTCAAAATACTCATTTGCCTAATAATTCTGCACGTAGTGTACTTTAGGTACTTCGAAATGGTCACCGGGGGTGTCTGATGGGGTGGCAGAAATTGGTGACGGGTGCTTTTAGGAGATGCATCTTCCCAAGCCATGTACATTTTACGTTCCGTACCTAGTATATTTAGTTAGATCTCCTGACATATCTGTGTTAGCAATTTAGACCATCTTTTCTTAGATCTATTGGATTTACCCATTCCTCCATTATTCCTTTTAGAAATTAATGAATAAAATGAAAACTGGGCATTACCAGTTGGGTGTGTGTGTGTCCCTACCGTACTGACACTGTCTAACCAGTGCTCATAGAGTAACTGTGTGCAGGGACATATCTTTTGGTAACTGGAAATGGTAAAGCCCACTGTTTCTATGAGGAGTAGCAGAGGAATGGCACAACCCAGAGTTCTAAGAAGAGAAGAGGTGTCCTAGAGTTGCCATTCTATGGGATTCTGATGTATTGCAGATCAGGGAACTGAAAGCTCTGAGGTCTGTAATAATAACAGATAAATAAGATCAGGCACAGTGCCCGCTACGGATTGCATAAGCTGCCTATAGTCCAATAGGGGGTGAAGCTCTTTATTCAGCCGGTATAAAAGTTGGGACTCTATGAAGGCAGTTGAAGGTCACCTATAAAAGGAACACCTTTGCATACGAAAGATAGCGTTTTCCCAGTCGAGTCTCTTACTATATCTGTAAAGAATAAATCAAGGCAACTGGACGTACTGTAGATTTTTTGAAACCATATCTCCAGAAGGATATTGATACTTTGGAGAGAGTTCAGAGAAGAGCTACTAAACTGGTACATGGATTGCAGGATAAAACTTACCAGGAAAGATTAAAGGACCTTAACATGTATAGCTTGGAAGAAAGACGAGACAGAGGGGATATGATAGAAACTTTTAAATACATAAAGGGAATCAACAAGGTAAAAGAGGAGAGAATATTTAAAAGAAGAAAAACTGCTACAAGAGGACATAGTTTTAAATTAGAGGGGCAAAGGTTTAAAAGTAATATCAGGAAGTATTACTTTACTGAAAGAGTAGTGGATGCATGGAATAGCCTTCCTGCAGAAGTGGCAGCTGCAAATACAGTGAAGGAGTTTAAGCATGCATGGGATAGGCATAAGGCCATCCTTCATATAAGATAGGGCCAGGGGCTATCCATAGTATTCAGTATATTGGGCAGACTAGATGGGCCAAATGGTTCTTATCTGCCAACACATTCTATGTTTCTATGTTTCACTCGTTCTTCCAATGAGCTTTCTCAATTCTGAGTGATTGTACAAAAATTGTACAAAAATTCTGGGAATAAATATGTAACTGAATCCACATCTGGTAATTATACCCAGCATTGGGTCAAAGGTGTTGATTCCATTATCCTAATTGGAGTCAGCAGGTGATAAAGACTTCCCAGGAAAAGGTGTCAAGACCGCATTGTATGTGGCAGACAATAGATGTCTAACCCCCCCCACCTATATTCAAGCTTGGCTTCTCCATTTTTACGTAGATGGCCTCCTTTACGCCTTGTTTGTACCAATCGGCCTCCTTATCCAAAACACGTACTTGACTGTCTTCAAAGGTGTGACCTGTTACTTTTAGATGTTAGTACACGGCTGAATCTTGACCATACGTTTTGGCTCTTATATGCTGAGCCATACGCTGATGTAGTTGTTGTTTTGTTTCGCCGATATACAGTTCTGAGCATTCCTCATGGCACTGGACTGCGTACACAATGTCTCGCCTATTGTAGCGAACCTGTATATGGAGGAAGTAGAAAGGAAAGCCCTGACCACTTTCAAGGGAATTACACCGAGTCATTGGTTCAGATATGTGGATGACACTTGGGTTAAAATTCATAAACAAGAGTTACAGGCTTTCACTGACCACATCAACTCAGTGGATCATAACATCAATTTCACGTGGGAAGATATGCAGAACAACAAACTGGCGTTTCTGGACGAGGGAAGGAAACTGGGAATAGAGGTCTATCAAAAACCAACACACACAGACCAGTACCTCCTATTTGATTCCCACCATCCTCTAGACCACAAACTGGGAGTCATCCAGACTCTACACCACCGGGCACAGAAAATCCCCACCAGCACAGAGGCCAAGGCGAAGGAACTCAAACACCTCAGAGGGGCACTTAAAACTTGTGGGTATCCAGTTTGGGCCTTTGTCAAAACAGAAGGAAGGAGAAGAAAGACCACCAAGACTACCAGTGAGGGTGAGAAGCATGACAGACGCAAGAATACGGTTATCCCATATGTAGCTGGGGTGTCTGAGAAACTCAGAAGGATTTTTAATAAACATCACATTCCTGTTTGCTTCAAACCCAGCAACACACTGAGGCAACAACTGGTTCACCCCAAAGACCCAACGCCTAAACACAAGATGGACAACATTGTGTACGCAGTCCAGTGCAACGAGGAATGCTCAGAACTGTATATCGGCAAAACAAAACAACAACTACATCAGCGTATGGCTCAGCATAGAAGAGCCAAAACCTCTGGTCAAGATTCAGCCGTGTACTTACATCTAAAAGTAACAGAGTCCAGTGCAATGAGGAATGCTCAGAACTGTATATCGGCGAAACAAAACAACAACTACATCAGCGTATGGCTCAGCATATAAGAGCCAAAACGTATGGTCAAGATTCAGCCGTGTACTAACATCTAAAAGTAACAGGTCACACCTTTGAAGACAGTCAAGTACGTGTTTTGGATAAGGAGGCCGATTGGTACAAACAAGGCGTAAAGGAGGCCATCTACGTAAAAATGGAGAAGCCAAGCTTGAATATAGGTGGGGGGGGGGGGGGTTAGACATCTATTGTCTGCCACATACAATGCGGTCTTGACACCTTTTTCTGGGAAGTCTTTATCACCTACTGACTCCAATTAGGATAATGGAATCAACACCTTTGACCCAATGCTGGGTATAATTACCAGATGTGGATTCAGTTACATATTTATTCCCAGAATTTTTGTACAATTTTTGTACAATCACAGAATTGAGAAAGCTCGTTGGAAGAACGAGTGAAACGTTTTCAAGAAATCTACAGTACGTCCAGGTGCCTTGATTTATTCTTTACAGATATATACCATGACCTGAATAAATGAGAACCTTCACAGACGAGTCTCTTACTAGTTTAGCTGAAACGGACTCCCTAGATGACGTGTCGCTGTCAGGTGACGTGTCGCTGTCAGGTGACGCTAACTCAATCAGTGATGTAAGCACCTTCATTCTGGATGTAGTCAGGACTCTAGGTGAAGTGTGGATGTAATTAGTAATTATGTGTTGTGTTTTAATTTTTTTTAATTCTTTGTACTTAATTTGCTAAAAGGATATACATTTGCCCAATTATCACTATTACCTTACATACATTTACTTATATCTAATATAAAAAGCTGAGTGTATGTATGTATGCATGCATGTATGTCCGCTAAAAGGAATCCGCACCGTCGCATTTACAAATCACGAAATTTAGCACGCGGGTACATCAGGTGTCCGTGAAGGTTTTAGACCGGGTCTCAGCTCTCAAGGACTTAGCGTTCCTGAGATATTTCCCCCAAAAAATGCAAATGTGGCACATCACATGACCTGCATTAGCCAATAGAAGCCTGCAGGTCTTTCTCTTCATATCCCAATTGCCATACACACGGTCACATGATCCTTATCAGCCAATAGAAGCTCGCAGGGCCTTAGTCTCCACATACACACAGTTTTACACCAGGTTTCCATAACAACCCAGCCATTTTTCTTCACTGCTGCATGTCAGCTTTAAAGGGGCAGAGCGCTGTGGATGACACTGTTAAGGGAGCGGAGTGCTGTGGAAGTCACAGTTCAGGGGGCAAGTAGGGTGGTCATTCAGGCCAGCCTCAAAAGACAAACTTAAAACCCCCACTCCCAGGCCCCAGCCACGCCCCCTGATCTGGTTAGTCCACGCCTGCTGGAGGTCAGTGTTAAGTGGGTGGGGTGTTGTGGAAGTCCCATTTTAAGGGAATGGAGCTCCGTGGAGGTCACCGTTAAAGGGGCGGGTTATTGTGGAAATCAATGTTAACGAGACTGGGTACTGTGGAGGTCACTGTTAAAGAAGAGGGTGCTGTGGATGTTACTGTTAAGGGGCAGGCCACTTTGGAGGTCACTGTTAAGGGAGGATTGGACAGTGGAGGCCACTATTAAAAGGGGCAGTCGCTGTGGAGGTCTCTGCTAAGTGGGTCGAGAATGGTGGAGGTCAGTTAAGGGGACTGAAACCTATGGTCAGTGTTAAGGGGCGGGTATTGTAGAGGTCACTGTTAAAAGGGGAGGCCCCTGTGGAGGTCACCATCAAGGGGGTGGGTGCTGTGGAACTTACTGTTAAAGGGGAAGGCTGCTTTAAAGGTCAAAGTTAAGGGGGTGAGGGGCTGTGGAGGTCACTGTTATAGTGGATACTGTCAATATCTTTTAACGACACAAACATTAAATGAAATAGATTAAATATAACCCTGGTGTGGTGTGGTGTGTGTAGTCTCTCTTAAAAGAGTATCTGAACCTGAAATGATGTATTTGTTAGCAATAAGAGCTCTCGTATCAAGATGTAAATAATAATTTTCTAGTAATACCAAGAAAAATCTTTCTGTAATACATACAAAAAGTCCAAATGCTAAATTAAAACATTTTATACTTATGGAAGTCTTATCAAAGTGTGAGCATAGGCAAGCATGGATCTAACCCACGAGTCCCAGAAATATGCCTACTTTAAAATTACTTATAGAATCAAACCAAAGAACATCTTAATATCCCCTGTGATATATTAAAATTCCATTCAGTATTTTATATACCAGAGAGAGATTCTCCTGGGAATATGAGGTTGTGGTTTAGGCTGTTTATTGGGATTTAACAACCACATAATACTCCTAAAAGTGGTGCGGCAAGCAAAATAACTGTATAATAAACCAGTCCTTCACCAAAAGATACACAAGGTTATATAGGGTTTTGCAGACAAAAAGTGGTCTTGGTGCCACAGATAAAGGCGACAAGTTCGACCCTGACTTAACCCTAATGTATCTTATCACTGGACAGCTCATGAAATAGATAATAAAATGTTTGTGAAAAAAGGCCAGAACAACCAGATAAGGAGACTAAACTACCATTAGTCCCCTTTTCACACAGGCGAGTATTCCACGTAAGTGCAATGCGTGAGGTTAACGCATTGCACCCACACTGAATCCTGACCCATTAATGTCAGTGGAGCTGTGTACACGAGCGTTGTTTTTCAAGCATCACTTGTGCGTTGCGCAAAAAATCGCAGCATGTTCTATATTCTGTGTTTTTCACGCAACGCAGGCCCCATAGAAATGAATGGGGCTGCGTGAAAATCGCATCACATCCGCAAGCAAGTGCGGATGCGGTGTGATTTTCACGCATTGTTGCTAAGGAGACGAGGGATCTATGACCCGGGACCCCATTTACTTTATTATTAGCATTATTTAATACAGAATGCCAAGTATAAAAAATAATAAAAACATAACTCACCTCATCCACCTGATCGCGCAGCCGGGATCCTCTTCTTTGGTCTTCTTGAAGGACCTGCAAAAGGACCTTCGCTGACGTCATCGCGCTCACCACACGATTTTCCCTGAACACACCTGCATCGCATCCGGCCCTCACCAACGACGCCCGTGTGACGGGGGCCTTAGAATGAACATTTTGTCAAGATCTGCAAGCTAGCACATATTCCCCTTCAGTATGCACACTATTTAATACATACTGTATATGCATGCACACATTGTATTATCTTACATGTAATCTGGAGCTCTTCAGCAGGCGTGGCAATAGTGCTATAAACGGTATTGTTGGGCTACTTTCACATTAGTGATTTTTTGCGAATCAGTCATGGATCTGCAATAATGCTTCTGTTACCATGCATCCGTCATGAACGGATCCGGTTGTATTATGTCTTATATAGCCTCATGACGGATCCGTCATGACCACCATTGAAAGTCAATGGGGGACGGATCAGTTTTCTATTGCGTCAGAGAAAACTGATCCGTCCCAATTGACTTACATTGTGTGCCAGGGCGGATCTGTCTTGCTCCGCACCACATCGCGGACAGAAAAATGCTGCTTGCAGCGTTATTCTGTCCGCAATGGGAGCGCAACCAAACGGAACGAAATGCATTTTGGAGCATTCCGTTCCCTTCAATTTTGTCCCCATTGACAATGAATCGGAATTGAAAACGCTAGTGTGAAAGTCGCCTTATACGTTAATAAAAGCTGAATACATTAATTAGTATTGTTTTATTATCAATATTATTCCTCAATCGTCACTATATAGCAAATTATTATCTGTTATTTTGTGAGGGGGCCGCTAGCAACAGGAAAATAGGATCACTAGTGGGGTCTGTCAGGGTTTCTTTTAAAGGGGTCATTAACCTTTTAGATACTGATGACCTATCCAACAGGTAGGTCATCAATATCAGATCGGTGGGGGCCTGATTCTCGCCACCTATAAAATCAGGTGTTTGTAGCAACTGGACGGAGCTGGAAGCAGAAGGCTCCATCAAGTGGGTAGTTCTGCCGCTCAGCCCTCACGGACTTAGGCCTCATGCACACGACGGTATCGTATGTGTTTTGTGATCTGCAAATTGCGGATCCGCAAAAAAACGGATGACGTTCCGTATGGCATCTGTTTTTTTTGCGGATTCATTGTACTAATGCCAATCCTTGTCCGCAAACTAGAAAAAAAAATAGGACATGCACTATTTTTTTTGCGGAGCAACGATACGGACATACTGATGCGGACAGCACACAGTGTGCTGTCTGCATTTTTTGCGGACCCATTGAAATGAATGGGTCCGCATCCTATCCGCAAAAAAAACATGATCGGACACTGAAACAAAATACAGTTGTGTGCATGAGGCCTTACTGTCTCATATACATTTTGTGCTCCCTGAGGAAAAGAAGAACGCAGATTAGCTCTTTACCTCTAGAGAAAGAAAGCTGTCTCTGCAGTGTCACTCCACTAGGGGCACTATAGAGACTGTCTTTCTCCTGGAAGAGAGCTAATCTCTCCACGCTGCCTTGAAAGTCACTAGCAGAGATCCCACCAGACCACGGAGGACACAAGCTTACATTTATAATATCTCAGCAGAGGAAAATACATACAGTATTTTAGTTGATATTATATAAAATGCTATAAAATTCTTTGTAGGATAACCCTTTTATGGTCTTAAAATTCATGTTGTTATGTGTAAATATCAAAAGTTAACAGAGGCAATACATTTCCAAAGTGACAACCAAGTTGCAAAACCCATGAAGACCTCCTGGGAGGTCCACATTGTACTTGGTCAGTAATTGATCACAATGTACAGTTTGGTTTCTCTATATAAAAGCTACGAAACAGTCTTGGGTTCACCATGCTTTCACATAGCCCAGAACACAAACTCTAATATTAAGCATAAGCTGCAACCTTCCGTTCTCAACTACAATAATGTAGGCAAATGCCTCTTCCACCTAGTGTAGGCCGAGGTTGTCATACCACACAGCCTGAGGGAGGAATGTCATAAATCCCAGAAATGTTCAGTCATCCCGTGCTCCACAGAGAATTGTGCCGCTGGCTGTAATTTTCACTTCCTAATGCTATGGAATGCCGGTGGCGTCTGTCGCCAGAATGTTGAGCGCCAGTTGTGACTCAGCTAATTTTGCTTCAAGAGAAGATCCTTCTCTTCTAGGTGACTGGTTCTTCACAAGAGATACCAAAATTCAGACTGAGCATATATAGGACAGACATTAGTCCAGATTGTTAAAGGGAATGCGCCAACTCACTCAGTAGATGTACAATTGCCTGCTAAATGTCCCATCCTGATCGGTGGCTTCGTTCTGAGAAACTAGCATTTTATTATATGCAAATTAACCCCTTGGTGTAATTAGAGCGTTGCAGCTGCAGCCGAAGCTCCGATCACCTATGTCATCTGTGTCCTCCAGGCCCTGCCAGGCAGCGTAGATGTAATTGTGCCCGCGCGTTCAACTCTGTGATCAGTGCATGTGTAGTACAAGACAAGCTCGTCAAGCGGATGGAAACTACTCTGTGCATTCGCAGATGACGCAGGCAAACATGCAGCTACGAGATTTCAGGGCTAGGCATGATGATGGCTATACTGCCTGGCCCTGTCAGGGGGGTGCGGCTGGCACAAAAAGAGAGCAGTGTTTCGGGTCCAAAGAGGCGCAATGGTAATGCCCTCATTAACCTAAAAGTGCTCGTTTCTCAGAATTGGGGCCAAACAGGATGGGACAAAGGCCGTTGCTTTCAGGGGGCAAGTGCATATCTACAGGGAGTGCAGAATTATTAGGCAAGTTGTATTTTTGAGGATTAATTTTAATTATTGAACAACAACCATGTTCTCAATGAACCCAAAAAACTCACTAATATCAAAGCTGAATATCTTTGGAAGTAGTTTTTAGTTTGTTTTTAGTTTTAGCTATTTTAGGGGGATATCTGTGTGTGCAGGTGACTATTACTGTGCATAATTATTAGGCAACTTAACAAAAAACAATTATATACCCATTTCAATTATTTATTTTTACCAGTGAAACCAATATAACATCTCAACATTCACAAATATACATTTCTGACATTCAAAAACAAAACAAAAACAAATCAGTGACCAATATAGCCACCTTTCTTTGCAAGGACACTCAAAAGCCTGCCATCCATGGATTCTGTCAGTGTTTTGATCTGTTCACCATCAACATTGCGTGCAGCAGCAACCACAGCCTCCCAGACACTGTTCAGAGAGGTGTACTGTTTTCCCTCCTTGTAAATCTCACATTTGATGATGGACCACAGGTTCTCAATGGGGTTCAGATCAGGTGAACAAGGAGGCCATGTCATTAAATTTTCTTCTTTTATACCCTTTCTTGCCAGCCACGCTGTGGAGTACTTGGACGTGTGTGATGGAGCATTGTCCTGCATGAAAATCATGTTTTTCTTGAAGGATGCAGACTTCTTCCTGTACCACTGCTTAAAGAAGGTGTCTTCCAGAAACTGGCAGTAGGACTGGGAGTTGAGCTTGACTCCATCCTCAACCCGAAAAGGCCCCACAATCTCATCTTTGATGATACCAGCCCAAACCAGTACTCCACCTCGCTGGCGTATGAGTCGGACTGGAGCTCTCTGCCCTTTACCAATCCAGCCACGGGCCCATCCATCTGGCCCATCAAGACTCACTCTCATTTCATCAGTCCATAAAACCTTAGAAAAATCAGTCTTGAGATATTTCTTGGCCCAGTCTTGATGTTTCAGCTTGTGTGTCTTGTTCAGTGGTGGTCGTCTTTCAGCCTTTCTTACCTTGGCCATGTCTCTGAGTATTGCACACCTTGTGCTTTTGGGCACTCCAGTGATGTTGCAGCTCTGAAATATGGCCAAACTGGTGGCAAGTGGCATCTTGGCAGCTGCACGCTTGACTTTTCTCAGTTCATGGGCAGTTATTTTGCGCCTTGGTTTTTCCACACGCTTCTTGCGACCCTGTTAACTATTTTGAATGAAACGCTTGATTGTTCGATGATCACGCTTCAGAAGCTTTGCCATTTTAAGAGTGCTGCATCCCTCTGCAAGATATCTCACTATTTTTGACTTTTCTGAGCCTGTCAAGTCCTTCTTTTGACCCATTTTGCCAAAGGAAAGGAAGTTGCCTAATAATTATGCACACCTGATATAGGGTGTTGATGTCATTAGACCACACCCCTTCTCATTACAGAGATGCACATCACCTAATATGCTTAATTGGTAGTAGGCTTTCAAACCTATACAGCTTGGAGTAAGACAACATGCATAAAGAGGATGATGTGGTCAAAATACTCATTTGCCTAATAATTCTGCACTCCCTGTACAGAGAGACTTAGCTTCACTTGTAGGTATGTGGTGACAGATTCCGTACAGGCAACATGGCGCAATCATGACGATAACCACAGCTCCCAGATCTGCCATTTTAGCTACAATTAACAACACAGGATGAGCAAACGGTTGCATGGCAACCAGACAGAAGAAAGGAGTTTATTGGGGATGCCATGTAGCTACCTACCATTCGTTACATTAGATATGTCTACACTTAACACAGCATTTATAATTAGAGGCACACCTTTTATACTAGAAACATAGAATGTGTCGGCAGATAAGAACCATTTGGCCCATCTAGTCTGCCCAATATACTGAATACTATGAATAGCCCCTGGCCCTATCTTATATGAAGGATGGCCTTATGCCTATCCCATGCATGCTTAAACTCCTTCACTGTATCGGCAGCTACCACTTCTGCAGGAAGGCTATTCCATGCATCCACTACTCTCTCAGTAAAGTAATACTTCCCAATATTACTTTTAAACCTTTGCCACTCTAATTTAAAACCATGTCCTCTTGTAGCAGTCTTTCTTCATTTAAATATTTTCTCCTCTTTTACCTTGTTGATTCCCTTTATGTATTTAAAAGTTTCTATCATATCCCCTCTGTCTCGTCTTTCTTCCAAGCTATACATGTTAAGGTCCTTTAATCTTTCCTGGTAAGTTTTATCCTGCAATCCATGTAGCAGTTTAGTAGCTCTTCTCTCCTTCTGGAGATATGGTCTTCAGTACTGAGCACAATACTCCAAATGAGGTCTCACTAGTGCTCTGTAGAGCGGCATGAGTACCTCCCTCTTTCTACTGGTAATGCCTCTCCCTATACACCCAAGCATTCTTCTAGCATTTCCTGCTGCTCTATGACATTGTCTGTCTGCCTACCTTTAAGTCTTCTGAAATAATGACCCCTAAATCCCTTTCCTCAGATACTTAGGTTAGGACTGTAGCACTGATTTTATATTCTGCTCTTGGGTTTTTACGCCCAGGTGCATTATCTTGCACTTATCAACAATAAATTTTCTGTTGCACGATTTTTGACCATTCCTCTAGCTTTCCTAAATCCTTTTCCATTTGGTGTATCCCTCCAGGAACATCAACCCTGTTACAAATCTTTGTCATCAGCAAAAAGACACACCTTACCATCGAGGCCTTCTGCAATTTCGCTGATAAAGATATTAAACAATATGGGTCCCAGAACAGATCCCTGAGGTACCCCACTGGTAACAAGACGATGGTCTGAATATACTCCATTGACTACAACCCTCTGTTGTCTGTCCCTGAGCCACTGCCTAATCCATTCAACAATATGGGAGTCCAAGCCCAAAGACTTTTATTGATAAGCCTTCTATGTGGGACAGTATCAAAAGCCTTACTAAAGTCTAGATAAGCGATGTCTACTGCACCTCCGCCATCTATTATTTTAGTCACCCAATCAAAAAAAATAACTAGCGCTAAAATGATCTGGCAAGCTGTTCTGGTAGAACAGCCTGCTGGAGTTCATCGTATTTGGCATTGCCAAATACTACCTTTCCCCTTTGGAGCCCATTGACTATAATGGGACCTGAAGGGTTTCCGGCATAAAACGCTGGTTGAGGTGGTCCGGCCCCTTCTGACTAAGCCGGATGCAATGAACTCTGCAAGGTCGTTCCTCTACCTCTGCTGGATCATTTTAGCACTAGTGTGAAACTGGCCTAACAGGTTGTTCTGCTGCATACTGGCTGGAAAAATCTCCCCAGGTGATGAAAGTCTTGGTGGCTCACAGCGGAAAAAGGTTTTATAAAAAGATAAACATGTCTGTGGGCCACTTTATACACACACACACACACACACACATATATATATATATTTGAGTAGTCTCATAATTTTGAACTTAATGAAAATCTAAAAGGAAATCAATCCAGACATGCAAGGCTGGACAGGATGAACATGCAAACACTATATGCAATAAGTTAATAAAATTAAAAGGGAACTTGTCATCAACCTTATGCTGACCTCACTGGGGGGCAGAATAAAGTAGTGACAGACACACTGATTTCAGCACCATGTTATTTGCCAAGAACCAGAATCATAATCATTGTAGACCAGGCCAGGAAAAAAAAAGGAGTCATGGCTGCCTGAGAAGAGTCACAGTTATTCATGAAATCCCCTCTCCCCCTTCACCTTTTTATGGGAGAATGCAAAGGAAAAATCTACCCAATATCAGCTGGTGGGTTGGGACACTAGAAGATGATGAATAACCATGACTCCGGTAGCCTTTTTTACAGGTGGGGACTGAGATGATGATGATGATGGTACTTGGCAACCACTTACTTTTAGCTCATGAACGGCACACGTCTGAAATCTGCATGTCTGTCACTACTCAATTAAGGCAGCATAACCTTACAGTTAATTTGGTTGAAAAAAAAAAAAAAAAAGACGCAAGTCCATCAAGTTCAACCAAGGCATAGGTGGGATGAAAATTTTAGAATAGGAAGCGAGACCCAAATTTCTACACAGTTGCATAGGCATTAGGCCGAATGCACGTGGCCATGTTCCGCAGCCAAGAGCGGTCCGTGGTATGCCGAGCTGGATTCCTGTTCAGATCAGGAGTGCACGGCGTCATTGGTTGCTATAGTGTATTACTGTAGTCCAGCGGTGACATGAAGCGCATGGCGTCATAGCAACCAATGACGCCGTGCGCTCCTGCTCTGAACAGGAATCCAACCCGGCATACCACGGACCGCTCTCGGCCGCAGAACACGGCCGTGTGCATTCGGCCTTAATGTCATTTACTTTTAAGAATTAATCTAAGCCATTTTTAAAACTGTCCACTGTTTCTTCTGTGACCACGTCCTGAGGTAGTCCTTTCACAGATTCACAGTTCTTACAGTAAAGAATCCTTGATGCCTCTTCAGATTGAACTTTTCTTCTCCAGGCAGAGGCAGTGGCCCCTTGTCTTTTGAGGGGATTTTAACATGGAAAACCTTTCCAGAATATTTTTGTAGGGCGCATATATATTTGTATAGGCTAATCATCCCCCCCCCCCCCCCCCATGCACACACACTTAGAAGTCTCTTCTCAAGACTAAATACATTGAATTATTTTAATCTTTCTTCATAACTAAGACCCTCCATGCCACTTATCAGTTTAGTTGCTAGTGTGTACTTTTCCATTTAAAGAGCATCCTTTCTATGGACTGGTGCCCAGAAGTGAACGGCACATGAGGCCTCACCAACGCTTTGTAAAGTGGTAGTATTACATCCCTGCCCCGCGAGTCCATGACAATATCCTGTTGGCCTTAGAAGCAGCTGATTGACATTGTATGCTGTTACGTATTTAATCTATCATCTACAAGGACACCCAAATCCTTCTCTACAAGTGACTGTCATTGTTACATCCCCTAGGACAGGGTGGGGAACCTTTTTGCTGCAGAGAGCCATTTGGATATTTGTAACCGTTCGCAGGCCATACAAAATTCTCAACTTAAAAATGTGACTGCTATATTTGGTCAAACATATAACCAACTTAGGGGTAAGTTACAGAAATTGCACTTCAATTGAAAAAAAATCTAGAGCAGTGTATTTTTGCAGCAGAAAATGGTACCTGCACTATATATATATTACATATAGTATAGGTGCCATTTTGACCAAACATAGCAGTCTATGTATTTAGTTCTTTATTTGGCATTAATGTCAGTCATGCTGTCCCTGCCTTTGTCCCTTTCTTAGTCTCAGATCTGCCCCCCACCTCCATCAGCCTCAGATCAGACTCCCATCAGATCCCTCAGCCTCGTTTCAGCCCCATCAGACCTCCCTAGCATCAGATCAGCCCCATCAGACCTTCCCAGCATCAGATCAGACCCCCCAGCCTCAGGTCAGACCTTCCCCACCCCAATTAGCCTCAGATCAGACCCTATCAGACCCCCCAGAATCCAAACAGAACTCAGATCAGACGATTAAAGAAATAAACTTAAATCTCCAGCTCTGGACGGCGCTGCCACTTGGCAGATTCACTTACCCTCCCTGGTGGTCTTCCAGTTTCGCTGTACTGTGACCTGACAGCGCACAGCGTCAGGTCATAGTGCACGTAGATGTGCACTATGTCAAGGCGCTGTATGTGTCAGGGCACAGAGCGGGGCCGGAAGACGAGCAGGGAAGGTGAGGAAAGCCAATGTAGCGCTGTTCTCACCTCTCTTGCCTCCCATGTTAGCATTTTCACTATATGTTCTGAAAGGGGCTGGGAGCCACATGAAATGATCCCGGGGGCCATATGCTGCCCTCCGGCTGGAGGTTCCCTACCCCTAGGACATATAATGCACATAGATTATTACTATCCAGATGCATAACTTTACATTTATCCATATTAAATCTCATTTGCAAAGTTGATGTCCAAAAAATACAAGCTGACTTCTAAGTGATTGAACATCTTCCATAGACTGCACGCTACTACATAGCCTAGTGTCATCTGCAAAAAAAATAAAAATGGTGCTATTAATCCCATCCTCAAAACCATTTATAAATAAATTAGGAGATAAACAATAGGAGATCCAGCAATAACCTTGGAGAACATGACTTCTAACCTGGGACCTTTCTGAATAGGAATCATTGACCACAACTCTCTGGACACAGTCCTTCAGCCAGTTTTCAATCCAATTACAAACTATACTTTCCAAGCCTATAGGTCTATAATTACCTTTGGAGGACCTAGAGCCGGTTTTGAATATGGGCACCATATTTGCCGTTTGGCACTATACCAGTCCCTAGAGAATCTCTGAAAAAATTATACACAGGGGCACAGCAATAACTGAACTAAGTTCTATAAGAACTCTTGGGTGTAATCCATCTGGACCGGAGCCTTGTTCACATTTACCTTATTGATAGATTCCCTTTAAGATGCATTATTTATTATTGGCAACTATATGGATATATTTAAGTAAATTTAGCAGCCTGGAAAACTGAGCAGATGATAAGAAGCAAAGAAAAGTACAAATGTGTGGCACAGTCTCTCTGCAGATTATTTGACCTACATCTATCTAATTCTGGAGGGAGGCGCTGTAGATAAGGCCTTTATGAACAGATTTCAACAGTGTGAAGTTTTACAGAATAGTTTACTGTTTCAAAAGGTACAAACATGAATGGAATCATATCCTCGAAAGGGAAGACGACCGAGGAGAAGAAAACCTTTCCGTTACACTAACTTGCCTCAGTAACTTTACTCAACAGCTTTAGTTTCAAGTACACTAGAGCCCTTGTTGGAAGCCATGTGTGAAAATAATGATGTCCTGTCCGTTACCTGTGGAATAGCCTGCTCTTAACAAAGATCCCTAAAAATCTTTCATCTGTCTTGGCACAAGAAATCTGAATTACAATGATGGCCAGGGGAGTGTAAGAGCCTGTGTACTTCAGTTGTTTGTCGGAATCTGATCCCGTCATACTGTAGCAGTCACTGTCAGACCTCTGGCTACAGTTTTGTGCACGGTTCTAGCCATGTATTCTGACAGAAAATAAACTGAAGATTTTCTGATTTTTTGTTGTTATACTGTAGATTTTCTTTGTGCATTTTTTGAACAGCACAAGTTAGATCCACAGGCTCTATCCTACATGTTATTTTTACATATGACCCCCTCCTCCTACAGAGACAGACAAGTGGCTTTTTGGGACTAACCATTCAATGTGCCCTATGCATTCTCAAGGACTAGATGTACCCATACATACTTATGCAGTTGATCAAAACATACGATTCCAACCAAAAAGATCATTGATAGTGTGAAATTTAAAGAGGCTATTCAACTTAAACTTTATCAGACCCGTTTAGAGTGGGTGGAACCGCGGTGGGGTTCATACTTTCCTGGTTCCCACTGCTGTATTTCCAGCTCCATGGTTCCACAGCCTCCACCACATGCCCCAGGTCTCTGGGAATGAACATCCAGTTGGCGAGGTCACCAGTGCAACCAGTGACTGGATGCAGCAGTCACGTGCGGCCCCGTAACCAGGATGTTGATTCCCAGAAAGCTGGGACCTGCAGAGGAGTGAACCCCACCAGTTTCAATGATTGTACCAGCCAACAGACTAAAACGTGTATGGTTTTGCCTGCAAAACGATCATTCACCAGATGTTCATTCACTGAGTGGTTGCTCAGTCATCAACCCTTCGTTATTTTAAGGTGTTTTCTGGGAGTGAAATATTAATGGCCTATCTTCAGGATATGTTATCAATATCTGAATAATGTGGATCGCCTCCCGTGGATGTGACCCAGTGACATTCCATTCTGGGGACACGTCACTGCTGCGTCAATGTATTAGCTGCAGTGGCACACGTGACCTCTGCCCACTCCTGAAGTTGACAAGTAGGGAACTGGAGTGTGGCTAACCAAAATGCCCCGAAACTCAGCGGTGCGGAGCAGGTAAGTATCCTTTCCTTCACAGGTCCACGGGGTTTGGTCTGGCAAACACGATTATAAAGTTGGACAACCTGTTGGCCACAGTTTTAATAAGATTCCAGAATTAAAGAGATAAACATCAGCTACGTATTACCGGCTTAATACTTCTATATCCTGCTTGATTTGGCATGTGCACACAGCATTACATAGTTTAATGTCACTGTTTCTTTAGCTAGAATTTAATATTCCTCTCATTGTTTGGGAATGTTTTCACTGGAAGTCGGTCCAGTAGTTTCTAGGTTAATTTTGCACTCTGTGTATAATATACTTCAGAAACATAGATCATAAATGTTACAATAACAGAGGGTCATACTGTGATACAAGTGTCTAGCTAAGATCATAAAATTTCTTGCTACTTGTACCAAAAAAAAAGATTAAAGCCTTGCTACATGACACTAAATCTCAAGCACACACACTGTGCTGGGCTGCTAGAAGGATTATTTATCTAAGAGTTAATATGGGATCCAACTATATGCCTTCTGACATTTTACAGGAATTCCCACTATCAAGATCCCCAGGTTTGGCTTTTCCTCCCTCTAAAGAACAATGGTCGCTAATAGTCCACTTACTCAGATCAAGTTACCAGACCTGCATGTAGTGAATTTTGCTTTTCCCGCAGGTCTTAGAAGAAAGTTTAGGGTTTTCCTGGGGACATTTAAAATGCCAAAATTGATACAAAAATAAACTTCATCTTTTAAGTGTTCTGCATGGATTATATTACTACATGGCGACTTTTGATGTAAGAACACCATGAGGACCTCTAGGTAATTCTACATAAGGGAAATACATTGAGTGGAAACTCTTAAAACATTATATGTGATTTTAAATCTGTAAAAAAGAAAAATATGGTAATAGTTTTTCTACCCCCCAGCCACTGGCCTCATCGCTCCATCCTATGCAGGGGCAGACTGAGAACTAAGAATGGCCCTGGAAAAAATAAATAAAAGTGGCCCCATGTTGTAGATGAATCAAAAATGACAGAAGGCAGAGCCAGCAATACCATAGTGCAGCACCAAATACCACCCCAGCAGCATCAAATACACAGTGCAGAACAATATACTGCCATCCATGCCGCTCCTGAGAATGCATTAAATCGATAGGTAGCCGGTCGGCCACTTGAAGGGGGCTTGGTCTGCCCCCTGGGCATCGGACCACCTGGAAGTTTTCCCTTGTAGGGTCTATGGCCAGTCCACCCCTGATCCTAGCCTGTCTGAGTGCAGTATTATGTTGGATCTGAAGGAGGCCATACACAGTCTACGGTTGATCATAATGGACCATTTCAACTGAAACAATCGTTTTTTTGGGTGAACTTTAACAACGAATGGTTCTTTAGCCATTCAATAACAATCTTCTGACACAAAGTCAGACGAAAGATCTTTCTCTGAAAGAACATTCCCAGAAAGATATTTCGCCCATTGCTCAGTTTCATTGAACATGTATGGGCAGTTTGAACAACTGCAATGGCCTTTATGGACCGGTGTGTGTATTATTAATATTTATTATTAAAGCGCCAGTCATTCCATAGCACTGTACATATGAAAAGGGGTATACATACATAATACAGACAATTGCACCATGTATGGCAGTGTGTGCAAAATGAACATTCACCAGATGATTGTTTGTTCATCTCCTGTTCAACCATCAACCTACTTCTATCTAATGGGTATGGCCCCCTTTATGGGAATGGGTCATCTGAAAATGGCCTATTGTTTAAATCATGTTTTTAGGTTAAATAAAAAAATTTTGTTCCTTGTCAAGACCTATATTTTAACAAAAAACATAAAATCCTGCAGTTTTCACACTGGCCACTAAGCCTAATAATTGGCGCCACTTCTTGGTCTGTACAGATCACTACTTCAGTTACCTGCTTATCCGTTATTCTAATCCTGCCTATAATGACATCACCTCTGTGTATACATAAGACAGGATTGCCCATTCCTTGTAAAAAACCCTCTGCACAGGTCACAGCACATGCCTAGAAAACTCTCCCATAGAAGTCAATGAGGTCCCCTTGAGGCTATTGTGTCTATGGCCCATGTGGCTGCCAAAAAGCAATTTTCTTAATGCTTTCTAAATGCTGTTAAGAACAGCTCAGGCAAGATGGCCGCCCCATAATCATGTTCTATCAGGAAACAGAATTTAAAAATCTTCAACCAGAAAATACCAAGTGATTAGAAAAAAAAGGATGTGTTTCACTATCTGGATTTAACGAGCAGATACAATTATTGGTGACATATTTCCTTTAAGGCAATATAAGTGTGTGGCAGCTTTGCATTTTTTAAAATCAAGTCGACAATCTTCTAAATCCCAGCAGATAAGTGTATTTACCAGTGGTCACTTCAGCGTCAGGTGGAAAGTCCAGATAGATATTCAATGTAAATGAGTAAACTCGCCAGGATATTTGCTGAGTAATAAAGCTGTACTTTGTACCAGAGGCTGGACAGACACAGCCTGACCTACAGAACTCAGAATTTCAGGATTTATCATTTGTAGATTTAAGATAAATGGTCAACAGGATAGTAGCCAATTACCTACTTGGCCCAACCAAGCCCTTACATCACAGACATGAATACTCCTTTACCACACCCATTCGTCTGGAAATCCTCTTCTGTGGCACCTGTCCAAAATAATCCCCAGCTGAATATCTAGCAAGAATTACCTGGTCAACAGGACGGAAGTGTCAGGTCAGGGCCGGCTGAGGAGAAGGAGATGGAAGACTTCTCTGCATTTGTATTGGGTTCTAAAGTATTTTTATGATTGTGAAACATCTTCTACACATTGTGAGTCCCTAATACAGCGAAATCACCAGCATTTGACTAGAAATCAGGAAACAGAACATTGCTTTTCTGGAACATACTCTACATATAGGTTTCTATAACCTCTCCATTAAGGGTCTATTAACAAATCCGTAGTGTATTACAGATCCGCAATACACCCGACCGGCACCCTCCATAGAGCTGCCTATTCTTGTCCGCAATTGCGGACGAGAATAAGTCATGTTCTATTTTTTTGCTGTGCCGCAGCCCGGAAGTTCTGGGCCGCGCTCTGGAAATGCAGATGCGGAGAGCACATAGTGTGCTCTCCGCATACATTCCTGCCCCATTGAGAATGAATGGGTCCACACCCGTTCCTGATATTGCTGAACAGATGCGGACCCATTTGTAGTCGTGTGAATAGACCCTAAATCAGCCTATATTCTGGCACCTATGATCTCCCTCTGGTGGAACTGCACCATAATAAAATTGCACAGAATATATAGACTGCTGTAGAAGAAAACCTATAAATTTGCAGACGGATTTTCAGGGAAACTGTAAAAGGTCCTTTTACACAGAGTGAATATTGAGGATAGGCGTTTATACACAAGCTTGCTCCCGATAACTGGCCATGTAAAAGGGGTCAGCGATCACCCGACGAACAAGCAAATGCTTGTACATCGGGTGATCGTGTCCTTCAGCCGGTACCAAAAATCACCGATTCTGTGCGGCAGGTATTGGCGTCTAAACAGCTATCTACGAATGATCGTTCCCAATGACCTGCCCGTGTAAAGGTGCTGCATATTACCTGATTAACGGGCAAAACTCTTGTTGATCTGAGGTGCGGACACCTCAATCGTCGTTCCCAGGTAGGGCTGCAGTAAACGAATATTTTTGTAATCGAGTATTCTATCGATTATATTTCTCGATTCATCGAGTAATCTAATAAGAAAAAGCTACTTAAAATAACGTACGTAATTAGGTATGTATAAAGTTATTGGTTTGAAGGGGTTAATAACTTTATACATGCCTAATGCCAAGGTGCTTCCATTAACCCCTCCAAACCAATAACTTTATACATGCCCATTGGGTTTGGAGGGGTTAATGGAAGCACCTTGGCATTAGGCATGTATAAAGTTATTGGTTTGAAGAGGTTAATGAAAGCACCTTGGAGGTGCCTTCATTAACCCCTCTCTAAACCAATAACTTTATACATGCCAAGGTGGTGCTTGCAGCCTCCATCAACCACTCTCTCTCCATCTGCCTCCCCCCAGCCTCTGATCTGCTGCCCCTGCCTCTGATCTGCCTTGCCCCCCAGCCTCTGATCTGCCTCCCCCCCAGCCTCTGATCTGCCTCCCCCCCCAGCCTCTGATCTGCCTCCCCCCCCAGCCTCTGATCTGCCTCCCCCCCCAGCCTCTGATCTGCCTCCCCCCCCAGCCTCTGATCTGCCTCCCCCCCCAGCCTCTGATCTGCCTCCCCCCCCAGCCTCTGATCTGCCTCCCCCCCCCAGCCTCTGATCTGCCTCCCCCCCCAGCCTCTGATCTGCCTCCCCCCCCAGCCTCTGATCTGCCTCCCCCCCCAGCCTCTGATCTGCCTCCCCCCCCAGCCTCTGATCTGCCTCCCCCCCCCCCCAGTCTCTGATAACGCACCCCCCCCCCAGTATTAATCATTGGTGGCAGTGGCCACAGGGTCCCCCTCCTCCCCCCCATAATTGGTGGCAGTGTCAGTTCCGATCGGAGCCCCAGCAGTGTAATGCTGGGGCTCCGATCGGTTACCATGGCAGCCAGGAGTCACGCTACTGAAGCCCTGGCTGCCATGGTATGTTAGTGAGCAGAGAGCAGCGCATTATACTCACGTGCGCTGTGGCCGCCGGTCGCTCCTTCTTCTGTCTGTGCGGCGGATTGCTAATGCTTACAGCAGTAGCAATGCGCCGCACAGACCTATGAGAAGGAGCGACCGCCGGCCACAGCGCACGTGAGTATAATGCGCTGCTCTCTGCTCACTAACATACCATGGCAGCCAGGACTTCAGTAGCGTCCTGGCTGCCATGGTAACCGATCGGAGCCCCAGCATTACACTGCTGGGGCTCCGATCGGAACTGACACTGCCACCAATGATGGGGGGGGGGGAGGGGGACCCTGTGGGATACGGCCGGCACATTCATTGGTGGCGCAGTGGCCACAGTCCCTCCCCTCCCCTCCTCCTCAGTCCCTCCCCTCCTCCTCCTACTTGGTCTTCAGCGGCAGCCGCGCACAGTGGGGAGGGAGAGACTCCCTCCTCCTCCCTCAGCTGTGCCGGCCGCTCAGTCCTGCCTCTCTGGCCTCCGGAGGACACGGAAGCGGTGAGTGAGACGCTTAATTTCACTCCCACTCCGTGATCACGTGATCTAAATGATTCCTCGATACAGGGAAACTGCATCGATGAATTTTTTGACTCGATTTAATCGAGTTATTCGAATAATCGTTTCAGCCCTATTCCCAGGCAGCAGACCTTTCTGTGTGAACAGCACTCTGCTGCCCAGGAGAAATGACTTTGTAGGGTCCGAGCAATAGCAGTAGCCATCGCTCAACCTCATACTGTGGGGGCGATAGCTACAGGTAAATACAGTGCTTCACCTCCACTAAGCGAGCAGCCGACTGTCGGGAACGAAAGCTCCCTTCCCAACAACTGGCTGCTCCTTGCAGCATCTAAATGCATGTTAAGAAATTTCTAGAAGACCTGTCAAAAACAAATCCACCGGTGACCTAAAAAGCACTCGCATTCTCTTCATTCAGTTGCTGCAATGTGTTTACACGGTTACATATCCCAGCTAAGCAATCTCTTGTATAATTCATGTTTAGTGATCATCAGTGAAGAGCTCAGCCTAGAACTCATTTGTATATGTCATAATCAATTTAAGCCATACAAGTTAACCAGTGAAGCTCCAGAAAACGACCTTGAAGAGCTCACTGTCCAGACAATGCAGACCAAGAAGTTCAGCAGAAATTCTAAATGTATTGGTAGGTCTCAATAAACTACCACACAACAACAGAGGTATTACGTAGGCATTGTGTGCCCATTCTCCAGGGTCTAGGGGTATATTGCATATCATGCCCTTCATATGCTCCTCTCTTACCTGCATTTATTCAGCTGTGTTTTACTGCATTATTATCCCCTCCGTGTATTGTAACAGCTTTCTGGTGTAAAATGGTTGCATTCTATAAATAAATTATACATTCACTTCTATCCCATTCCCATGTGCTCCACTCTACCAGACCGAGCAGCAAAGAGAAAGCTTGCAGAAGCCTTGAAAATTATTTCATCTATCAGGCATTCCCCATTCAGTCTTCAGGTCCAGTGTTTTTATCACCAATAGATGTGAAGTCTTCAGCACCACATGATTCTCAATGGGCACATCGCAAACCCCAATACAAGTCTATGATCCATTACAATCAGTAATTGGACTCATCATGAGGCTAGTCAAGTGATGACAGTAGGGTGAAGAGAGCCTTATAAGGGTAATGGCGCCATCACCTGCGCTGTATGGGGAGGAGAAATCAATTTAGCGATCTCTTGTTCCTGGACAGCAGATCCCTGGTTACACAGCACATCCTGCTGCACAGCAACTAGGATTTTCGGTGTCAGTTGATTGATGGCATCTTTTACACAAGCCAATTATCAAGAACAAAGATTTCTACAAATGCTTATCCCTTAAAATCAGTAGGTGTAAAGGGACCTTAAGAATCTTCTCAATGACATGTTGTCCACATACGAGTACCCCAAAAATGCACATAAAAATGTTTGGGGTAAAAATTGGCTGAGCAGGCATCACTAGCCACTTCCTGTGTGTCGACCTGAGAGCAGAAAGCAGAGACCAGCGGAGACCCAGTAAGCAGCAGAACAAACAAACAGCAGAGAATCATAGAGCATAAGAAGTCACCCACCCCCGGATAATCAACTGCACAATATGTGGTGGCTTCGCTGGCTTACTACTGAAGTGAATGGGGCAGAGTTGCAGTACGCCAGCAGTGGAGACTACACAGGCGCCTTAAGCTTCAGTTCTGTACACTGTATAGTTCCTGGTACCACAACTGCCCAAAACAGCTGATTGTGGAGGTGCCGGACCCCCACCCATCTGATATTGATGACTCATCCTGAAAATCGTTAATTAATGTCTGTAGACTGGACCACCCATTTAAATTTCTAAAACTGTAACACTAACCAAATATAAAAAATAAAAGCACATGGTTAGATTATGCTTTAGTTCAATGTGACTAGTCACACAGTGCAATTCTTTACTTATCGGTTATCCAGCACTTCTCTTCCTGATTATTCTTGACAAGGATATCCTGTGCTCAACCCAAGACTAGATACAAAAGTGCTTTAATGTCAATGTCAAGTGATCACAATGCTTCTCAATTTTGATTTTAAATTTCAGATTTTTTTATATTAGTTTTGTGCCTATGGTACCATCATTTCTCTGCCTCGATAGATCATAGATCAAAAATGCTATGTACTACAGATACAAGATCATCTTTTTAAGTATGGGTTGTCCCAATAAACCAGTTGCACCAGTTCTGATCATTTCACAGTGCAGGCAGCATGTCACATTATGTTGGTTACAATATTTCAGACCCTTTCACTTTTTGCACATTTTTTTTTTTTTTGAGGCCGCAACAAAACACACAACATTTTTGCCCATCAATCTGTACGAATATCCCCTAATGAGATAACAGTGATAAGTGCTGACAGACTTTTAGAAATATCTGCAATATTTTTTTACAAAAAGGAAAAAACTAAAATTTTGCATGGACATAAAAGTATTCTGACTCTTTGATAAGACACCTGAAATTTAGCTTTGGAGGCCTCCCATTTCTTGTAATCATCTTTAAAGGGAACCTGTGACCTGGATTTTGGGTATACAGCTGAGGACATGGGTTGCTAGATCGCCGCTAGCACATCCGCAATACCCAGTCCCCATAGCTCTGTGTGCTTTTATTGTGTAAAAAAACGATTTGATACATATGTAAATTAGCCTGAGATGAGTCAAGAGCTTGAAAATATGACTCTTCTCTGGTCACACAAGTAAGATATGACTTATGTTAATTTGCATAAAAAGGCGGGAAGTACAAAAATGCATAATACTTATTGAAATTTGTCTGCAAATGAAATTAAAAGTGTAATTTATATGTTTAGGGTAACACAATGAACATTTAGAAACGCTCAGCGAGGGTAGCATAGTAGAGGTGACAGGTTCCCTTTAAGATGTTTCCACACCTTGATTGGCCCCACCTCTGGTAAACTCCAGAGAAACTTCAAGAAGGTCAACCATCACTGCAGCATTCCTCCATTCTGGGCTTTATGGCAGAGTGGCCAGTGAGACACAGGAAAGGTGCAAAAAAAGCACCTAAAGAACTCTGAGACTGTGAGAAACAAGATTCTCTGGTCTGGGTCTGACGAAATAAAGATTGAACTTTTTTGCATCAGTCCTAAGTGTCATGTTTGGAGAAAACTAGACATTGCCCAATCCCATCCCTACAGTGAAGCACTGTGGTGGGGATGTTTTCAGTGGCTGGCACAGGGACACTGGTCAGAGTTGAAGAGCTGAATGAGGCAAAGTACAGAGATAGTACTATTTTTTTGTTTTAGCACAAGGTCACAACATAAAATGTGAAGAAACGTGAAAGGTTCTGAAGACTTTCCAAATGCACTCACTGTACATGGAGCCATCAGTGCATTTCAGACAATTGGTTGGAATTCACTGTTAAACCAAGCACAACGCCTACTAGGCTAGCCCAGCTGAAGGTAACAATAAATTTCACTTAGTGATCTGTTCCTTCATCCTGGAAAAAATAATAATAGTCAAATCCATATGCAAGTAAGCATTCAAGCGCATTAAGGGTGAACCCAAGCCAGTCTGTGCATCCCTTGCTCCTTCTGCTTCCTCTGCCAGCCCTTCCCTCTCCTTCTCGACGGGCAGGATCAGAAGAGGCTGGTAGAGGCTGTAGGAGGTGCACAGGAGCATGCAGAGACTTGGGCCCGCCCTCTGTGCACTTAACTGCTCATCTGCATATGGAGTAAAAGTACTTTTCTCCAGAATGAAGCAACAGATCGCTAAGTAAAAGTATCATCACATTCTGCTGAGCTAGCCCAACAAGGCATTGTGTCTGGTTTACAACCGTAAGTGTCCTGGTGAAAGACCCCCTTTAATCATTTTCTTATTTCCCAGAATCCTATTTTTGTCATAGTCCCATTGTATAAATGAAAAAGGGATAAACAACTGTCAAAAACATTGTTAATATGAGATGTACCCAAGCAGAGGTCCAAGTAGTTCACACATGATCAATTTTGGACAATGCAGAAAATGGTCCCGGGACAACAATCTGAACAGCGTGGTAGCAATGGGAGAGAAGAGGGTAGAATTATACAGACGTGGACAAAATTGTTGGTACCCTTTGGTCAATGAAAGAAAAAGTCACAATGGTCACAGAAATAACTTTAATCTGACAAAAGTAATAATAAATTAAAATTCTATAAATGTTAACCAATGAAAGTCAGACATTGTTTTTCAACCATGCTTCAACAGAATTATGTAAAAAAATAAACTCATGAAACAGGCATGGACAAAAATGATGGTACCCCTAGAAAACACAGAACATAATGTGACCAAAGGGACATGTTAATTCAAGGTGTGTCCACTAATTTGCATCACAGGTGTCTACAACCTTGTAATCAGCCATTGGGCCTATATATATGGCTCCAGGTAATCACTGTGTTGTTTGGTGATATGGTGTGTACCACACTCGACATGGACCAGAGGAAGCAAAGGAAAGAGCTGTCTCAAGAGATCAGAAAGAAAATTATAGACAAGCATGTTAAAGGTAAAGGCTATAAGACCATCTCCAAGCAACTAGATGTTCCTGTGAGTACAGTTGCACATATTATTCATAAGTTTAAGATCCATGGGACTGTAGCCAACCTCCCTGGACGTGGCCGCAGGAGGAAAATTGATGACAAATCTAAGAGACGGATAATCCGAATGGTAACAAAAGAGCCTAGAAAGACTTCTAAAGAGATTCAAGGTGAACTTCATGCTCAAGGAACATCAGTGTCAGATCGCACCATCCGTCGTTGTTTGAGCCAAAGTGGACTACATGGGAGACGACCAAGGAGGACACCATTGTTGAAAACGAATCATAAAAAAGCAAGACTGGAATATGCCAAACTACATGTTGACAAGCCACAAAGCTTCTGGGAGAATGTCCTGTGGACAGATGAGACAAAAATCAAAGTTTTTGCCAAGGCACATCAGCTGTATGTTCACAGACGAAAAAATGAAGCATATCAAGAAAAGAACACTGTCCCTACTGTGAAACATGGAGGAGGCTCTGTTATGTTCTGGGGCTGCTTTGCTGCGTCTGGCACAGGGTGTCTTGAATCTGTGCAGGGTACAATGAAATCTCAAGACTATCAAGGAATTCTAGAGAGAAATGTACTAGCCAGTGTCAGAAAGCTTGGTCTCAGTCGCAGGTCATGGGTCTTGCAACAGGACAATGACCCAAAACACACCGCTAAAAACACCCAAGAATGGCTAAGAGGAAAAAATTGGACTATTCTAAAGTGGCCTTCTATGAGCCCTGACCTCAATCCTATTGAGCATCTTTGGAAGGAGCTGAAACATGCAGTCTGGAAAAGGCACCCTTCAAACCGGACACAACTGGAGCAGTTTGCTCATGAGGAGTGGGCCAAAATACCTGCTGAGAGGTGCAGATGTCTCATTGACAGTTACAGGAAGCGTTTGATTGCAGTGATTGCCTCAAAAGGTTGCGCAACAAAATATTAAGTTAGGGGTACCATCATTTTTGTCCATGCCTGTTTCATGAGTTTATTTTTTTACATAATTCTGTTGAAGCATGGTTGAAAAACAATGTCTGACTTTCATTGGTTAACATTTATAGAATTTTAATTTATTATTACTTTTGTCAGATTAAAGTTATTTCTGTGACCATTGTGACTTTTTCTTTCATTGACCAAAGGGTACCAACAATTTTGTCCACGTCTGTATGTAGCAGATTTTTCACAAAAATGTATTTGACTCATTCATCTAAATAGACTGTTCAGAAATCTATGCACATGCAGCAGAAACAACCCCAATACGGAATGAGTGCATGTCACAAAATGAAATAAATTAGACAAAAAAGGGAAGTAACGCCCCATTTTAATTCACTAGAGTGAAAGTGACCTCCCGACTTTAGCTGATGAGAAAAAGTGAGCCAAGCAATATGTAAACGGGATATTCCAGTCATTGGCTTGTCACAATGATATCTGTATTAAACTCCAGCCTCGGCCTGATCGGCCAGGGCTGCGCAGGAAGGAGACGGACTTCTGGTAAGAGAAGACAGAAATTAAATGTCATGACCCAAAGATAGACATCAGCGAGCACTTGGCACGTGCGATATTATGGTCTCCCGCTGCTCTGCAGACACGGAAGCATAGAGAACGTTTTGATGGAAAAACAAGATATCTTCCAACACTTTTTGTTAAAGGGAATGTGTCACCTATCATTTGCTGCCAGTTCAAGTCAGACAGACAGCGACACGTGTTCCTTTTTTTTCTAGTCCGATTTATTCTATTTCCTGAAGATAATCATGGATGCTGCCATCTTGCCTTAGTTAACAGCATTTAGAGATAAGCTTTACACAGACACAATAGACTGGCTGGACCTCATTGACTTCTATGGATGAGTTTTGTAGGCATGCTCTGTTACTTGTGCAGTGGTCATTTTACAAAGGAGTAGATCAGCTTTGACAATCAACTATTATAAACGGTGGATATCGTCTTATCTTTATATAGGTGTTATATATTTGTTACTGTAATCCTGCCTGTTATGATAATGAGATGACTGCTGAAATGTGATCTGAAAAGAACAGGAAATGACATCTGTTATTTGGCTAAGGCTACATCTACATTGGCGTCTACAATTCTAGCATTCTGTTCCGGCAAAGGAAGAGAACACTGGAATTGCTAGATCTGGTATATGGATGCCATTCACTGTAATGGGATCCCCTGGTTTTCCGCCGTGCAGCTGTAATTATACATGCCAAAAACCTGGCAGATCTCATAGCGAATGGGATCTGGTGAGCGCATTGCCAATGTCCTTGTCAGAACAGAATACTGGAATTGTAAATGCTAGGATGGACGTGGCATTAGTGGCCAGTGTGAAAACTGCAGGAGTTTAGATATTTTTTTTTTTTTTTTTTTTAAGTAGTGACTTGAAATATTAAAAATAACCCAAAAAATTTATTTAAAAATAGACGTAAAAAGTTGATTTAAACAGTGGCTCGTTTTCGGATGACACATTGTTTAATGTGTATGGCCAGCTTAAAGGCAGTCAGTTTTGGAAATGGTCCTGATACGTGATGAAATGGAACATAAAACTGTACAGGAGGAGTTAACAAAAATGCAGAACGAATTACAGAGTAGATTGACAGAAAATCAGATGCAAATGTTTGACAAAAAACTAAATAAGTTGGTGGTTACTCAAGCAGAAGTGAAGGAAAGAAAAAGAGACAAATTCCTAAGAGATAAACAAGACTATGAAACAGGAAGGGTATTTGGATTGGAATAAAAATAAAAAACAACAAAGAAAGCGATATCAAAGACGCACTAAAAGTGAATATTGGACTACAGATTCAAGCATATCAGATGATCCAATTAACCATAACGAGCAACCCGACCTGGAGTCTAGGAAACACCCTTCAGGAATAACACCAGAAGAAGCAAGGAAACACCAGAAAATCAACTCGGAAGTAGTTGGAGACAGTAAATCCCGTCAAGGGACAGGAATTTAATAAAAGCACTGTTGTGAATCTAACGGACTATGAATTGTTGCCGGACAGTATCTCTGTCCTTCAAATAGGGCTGGGATACTAGGGATACAGCCTAGTGGAGCGCTTTGATGATGTGAGCTTGGAGATCGAAATGTTCAAATCTGTACGCAAACTCCATTTACACAAGATGTTTAGCAATGTATCCCAAGGAGTGAGCGATAGAAAACAATACCTGTCAGTATAGATCCCTTTGAATTTAAATATTTCAACTAAATTTAATGAAAAAACATTGCGTTTTGAGTTGCTAACAGATACGGAACTGACTGATGCTAATGGAAATGTACATCATTTTACAGGGGGCGTGAGGTCCACGTTTTGTCCCCCTTTGTCGGCTGGTGGGAGTATAGATATTTTCCAACAACAGGTCTTAAAGGGCTTCTGTCACCCCATTAAATTCATTTTTTTGGGCTACTTAAATTCCTTATACTGCGATATATCAATATATAATGTTCTTACTCATTTTCCTTCAGCAGTTTCTTTAAAAAAAAAAAAACTGACTTTTATAATATGTAAATGACCTTTCTACCAGCAAGTAGGGCGGCTACTTGCTGGTAGCAGCCACATCCTCCCTTCATAAAGACGCCCCCTCCTCATGTTGATTGACAGGGCTCGTCTTCTGGCTGGCCCTCTCTGCGTTCAAAATCTGGCGCCTGCGCCGTACCTGTCTTCAGGCACACTGAGAGGAGGACGCTCGCTCGGCCGATCCATCCTCAATGCGCCTGCGCCGATGACTTCACATCTACACCTGGCGCAGGCGCACTGAGGAAGGAGCGGCCGAGCGAGCGTCCTCCTCTCAGTGCGCCTGCGCCGACTGAAGACAGGTACGGCACAGGCGCCAGATTTTGAACACAGACAGGGCCAGGCAGAAGACGAGCGCGTTCGCTGGCCCTGTCAATCAACATGAGGAGGCGGCGTCTTTATGAAAGGAGGATGCGGCTGCTACCAGCTGGTAGAGAGGTAATTTACATATTATGAAAGTCTGTTTCTTGAAAAAACTGCTGAAGGAAAAGGAGTAAGAACATTATATATTGATATAATCGCAGTATAAGGAATTTAAGTAGCCCAAAAAATAAAATACATGACTTTAGTGGGGTGACAGAAGCCCTTTAAAAGAAATAAAAGCCCTTATATAGCCCTGTGCACGGGATATCAGTAAAAAAAAAAAAAAAAAAAAGAGGGGAGCCCTTATATGGATTCGTGCACAAGAAGATTTGGTGGTAAAACCGTCCTACAAGGGGGGAAATGTGGTCCTCATGTCTAGACCGTACTATGTTGAAGAATCATTGAGGCAACTGAGAGATGAAAATACCTAAGAAAGGATACACAGTGACCCGACAATAGAAATACAACACCAATTGAAAAATCTTGTCCAGAAGTATGTGAAGAAAGAGGTTATTTTAAATCGCATGGCTGAAAATAAATACCTCAATTTCCCACTAAGCCTTCATGGTATTTTCTACCTAAGATACATAAGTGGCCGAGCAGACACCCTGGTCGCCCTATATAGTGTCGGCGACTGAACCTTTGTCTAAATATATTGACTGGTTATTGAGACCAGTATTAAAAAATGCCCCTGCATATGTGAGAGACACTAGTGACTTCCTTTTGGCACTGAAGGAATTTCAGTGGCAAGGGAGTATAGTTTGTAGAAACTCTCCATATTCGCATACCGCACAGAGCAGGGATTACGGCAGTGATGGACAAAACACAAGCCTTAGAACTGAAGGAAAGGCTGTTGGAGAGAAGGTAGCCGAAACAAACAAAAAAAACTCGAATTAGGTATGGAGAAAGCTGATAAAATCTCCCAGCAAGATTTGTTAAAGGGGAATAACAAAAGAAAAAGGGAATAATAGGGAAGACCAAAAAAGATTAGTCTTTCCCGTTAGATACAGTCCGATGACAGAAAATATTTGTAAAATGATACAAAGTAATTGGGATATGGTTCACTAAAAATAGATTGAAAAAAAAAAAAAAAACATTTGAAACTCACACCATAAAGGATATGCTGGTGAGGAGTAGATATGTAGAAAAAAAGAACAAAAATTGGCTACAAGAGAGGAGACCAAAAGGAAATTTTAAATGTGGAAACCATGCCTTCTGTAGGTATAATGTAGGTACTAAAATCCTGCTTTTCGGGGGTATATACCATAAAGTTGATAGCTTCATAACTTGAAGAAGTACATACATTGTATATTTGGTAATGTGTTAATGTGGACGTTTTTATGTGGGTAAAACCCTTAGATGTATATATGAAAGGTTCAGATAACATTTGAACTCGATAAAATCTGGTAGAGGATGCCCAAGATTGATAACTCACGTAAGGGAAGCGCAGGTATTGAATATGTACCCCCTCTTCCACAAGGTGATGACAGGCACCGCCCGTTAGAAAAAGAAGCGAGATGGATTATCTGAACAAAAGCCTTAGGTCCATTAGGCTTAAATGATAGGAGTGACCTTAGAGTTTTCCTCTAAAAATAATGAACATCTAGGGTAGCGTTGTTTGATTACTGTTGCTTGTTTTTAAATCCGAGATACACATATCAGTAAATTATTTGATCACCATGATAATGGTGCAGAGTAGCACATAAAATGAGCACCTGTGGGACGTGTCTACGTCAGTGGCCAGAAGAAGCGCAACATGGCCGCGGCCTTTGTCCGCCCCTGTCACACATGTATATGTCTGCTTAGACGAATAAAGGATTTTTATACGACAAATGGTGAGTGCTGCCTTACATATACAGTCATGTGAAAAAATTAGGACACCCTTTGAAAGCATGTGGTTTTTTGTAACATTTTTAATAAAAGGTTATTTCATCTCCGTTTCAACAATACAGAGAGATTAAAGTAATCCAACTAAACAAAGAAAACTGAAGAAAAGTCTTTTCAAGATCTTCTGTAAATGTCATTCTACAAAAATGCCTATTCTAACTGAGGAAAAAGATAGGACACCCTCACATGTATTCCCTCTTAAATTGGCTCAGATCTCACACAGGTATATCACACCAGGTGCACATAATTAGTAGATCGTTACTCTGCATGTTGAATGAGGCTTGCCCTATTTAAACCTCAGACATTTAGTTTGGTGTGCTCCTGACTGTTGAAGTGAGAGTGAGCACCATGGTGAGAGCAAAAGAGCTGTCAGAGGACTTCAGAAAAAAGATTGTAGCAGCCTATGAGTCTGGGAAGGGATTTAAAAAGATCTCAAAAGATTTTGAAATCAGCCATTCCACTGTCCGGAAGATAGTCTACAAGTGGAGGGCTTTCAAAACAACTGCCAACATGCCCAGGACTGGTCGCCCCAGCAAGTTCACCCCAAGAGCAGACCGCAAGATGCTAAAAGAGGTCTCCAAAAACCCTAAAGTGTCATCTCGAGAACTACAGCAGGCTCTGGCTACTGTTGATGTAGAAGTACATGCCTCTACAATCAGAAAGAGACTGTACAAGTTTAACTTGCATGGGAGGTGTGCAAGGAGGAAACCTTTGCTTTCCAAGAGAAACATCGAGGCCAGACTGACATTTGCCAGAGATAAAGTTGACAAAGACCAGGACTTCTGGAATAATGTTCTTTGGACAGATGAGTCCAAAATTGAATTATTTGGACACAACAGCAGAGGACATGTTTGGCGTAAACCAAACACAGCATTCCAAGAAAAGAACCTCATACCAACTGTGAAGCATGGAGGTGGAAGTGTCATGGTTTGGGGCTGCTTTGCTGCAGCAGGACCTGGTCAGCTCACCATCATAGAATCCACGATGAATTCTACTGTGTATCAGAAGGTGCTTGAAGAACATGTGAGACCATCAGTTAGAAAATTAAAGCTGAAGCGGAACTGGACCATGCAACATGACAATGACCCAAAACATACTAGTAAATCAACCAAAGATTGGCTGAAAAAGAAGAAATGGAGAGTCCTGGAATGGCCAAGTCAAAGTCCAGATTTGAATCCCATTGAGATGCTGTGGGGTGACTTGAAAAGGGCTGTACGTGCAAGAAACCCCTCAAACATCTCACAGCTGAAAAAGTTCTGCATTGAGGAGTGGGGTAAAATTTCCTCAGACCGATGTCGAAGACTGGTAGATGGCTACAAGAACCGTCTCACTGCAGTTATTTCAGCCAAAGGAGGTAACACTCGCTATTAGGGGCAAGGGTGTCCTATCTTTTTCCTCAGTTAGAATAGGCATTTTTGTAGAATGACATTTACAGAAGATCTTGAAAAGACTTTTCTTCAGTTTTCTTTGTTTAGTCGGATTACTTTAATCTCTCTGTATTGTTGAAACGGAGATGAAATAACCTTTTATTAAAAATGTTACAAAAAACCACATGCTTTCAAAGGGTGTCCTAATTTTTTCACATGACTGTATACTCTATATTTGAGAAATACACATTAAGCAGCACTTGGCTCAGGCTCACTGACATTAGCCAGTCCGCATGACTTAAGCCGTTAATGTAGAGAAAAATAATGAAGAAATTAAAGGGGTTTTCATGATTTGTTAACTGATGTGCTATCCTCTGAATAGGTCATCATTATGTAATCAGTGAAGGTCAAACACCTGGGACCCCCGCCAATCAGCTGTTTGAGAAGGCAGGGGCGCTCAGGGTAGTACTCTTTGTATAGCGGCTGTGCTTTTTATCGCAGTTCAGCCCCCTTCACGTCAATGGGCCTGAGCTGTGCCTAGGCCATGTGACCAATGAACGTACCATCACATGGCGTAGGCTGCAACTCTAATGCGAGCACCAGTGCCTTCTCAAACAGCCAATCGCAAGAGGTCTCGGGTATCAGACCCCCATCACATACAAAGGATAGGAAAAACCCTTTAAGCAAGAGTATGTATCATTTCCCAAATTCTAATGATATTTGTCATAAATTTTTATGTGTGAGAAAAGGGGAGGAGGGGGGGGGGGTGACTAAGATCCCCACCGAACGCTGTGCATCTTTGTTCCTGACAATCCGTCACAATGTATAAATCGGCAGGAGCCAGCATTACGCGCTGCTCAGATGCCGACAGATACATGCGAGTGTGACATTTCTATGCTTGTGGAATCCTGGTCTTCTAAGCCTATGGAGACATCGACACATTTTGTAGGAAGTGTAAAATATTTAGCTGTCAGATGTAGCAGCATTTTACCACTGCCGTCAGAAGTCCTGCTTTCTGCAGACTGGATGTGTTTCTAAGTGGCATGAGGAACATGTTCATCACCCTGCAGTCTCTGCTCAGCAGGGTTATCTTGGAACACAGATGATGTTCTTTGTGCTCAGGCTATATGTCTTCCACCTCTCTAGGCATCTGTGCCATCCGTCTGACAGATACCCAGTGAGAGGTTACATGACTATCCACTCGACGCGCTTGCCAGAAAATGGAAGTAGCTCTTGCTGAAGCCACACGTGTACAGTCAGGTCTGCAACTCACAAATAGCCATGCTCCCTGGGGCACGAGGCACCCAGCTGTCTGTGCCAAGAATTCTGTAAAGACTGAAATGGGCGACTTGGGCTTCTAGGAAAATAATGGTTTCATCAAAGATGAACCGCTTAGTTGTTCAGACAGTCCAAGACCACAATCTTTCCAACACTACGTAACGCCTGTAGACACGGCTTCTCTACTTCCAATAAGAAAAATTGCACAGTTTCTTTTTAATAGCCCTTTTTCATCATCGTAATACACTGCAGAGGAGTAGCTATAGGGGGTGCAGAGGTAGCAGTCGCTACTGGGCCAAGGAGCTGGAGGGGGCCCAAAAACCCTTGCAATGCATAATGCATAAGATGACACCGGTATTATAGAAAGTCCATGCTGGTCAAGCTACACCTCTGGCTGGAGGGATGGGGTTAGGTCAAGAAGGTTGAGGTGTTTCAATTTTCGCCAGACAGCATGAAGGCTATGTGCTTCCCTGCCCCTGGCCACAAAGCACTGAAGGAAGGGGGGCCCAAGCTGAACTCTTGCACCAGGGTCCATGAGCCTTTAGCTACGCCCCTGAGACACTGTTTTGTGGGTTGTCTCCCGATAGACTGACATTTGCCATGGGGCTATTGATGCCTCTCCATTATTCAGAAAACATGGCACCCTCTCACATCCTGCTTTATAGCATAGGAGGATTTGACTGGTACTACAAAGTGCTGTCACATGAACCCTGTCTCTATCCAAACGTGCACTGAAGACTCAGCAGAGAGGTACACACACAGATTAGGTCTCACTCTGGTGGACATGGCTTGGCCTTGTGCTAAGAGGGAATGAGCAGAAACCAGGTTTGCTTAAGACTTAGGCGCCTTTCACACAAGCGAGTTTCCCGCGCAGGTGCAATGTGTGAGGTGAACGCATTGCACCCGCACTGAATCCAAACCCATTCATTTCAATGGGTCTGTGTACGTGAGAGGTTTTTTTCACGCATCAGTTCTGAGTCGCGTGAAAAACGCAGCATGTTCTATATTCTGTGTTTTTCACACAGCCCTGCCCCCATAGAAGTAAATGGGGCTTCAGTGAAAAACGCATTGCATCCGGAAGCAAGTGTTGCATTTTTCACCAATGTTGTTGTTGTTTATAAACCTTCAGTTTTTTAGATTGGAGGCTTTGGCAGAGAAGTGGCAGATGAGGTTTAACAGTGACAAATGTAAGGTTATGCACATGGGAAGGAAAAATGCAAGTCACCTGTACATAATAAATGGTAAAACACTGGCTAACACTGACATGGAAAAAGACCTAGGAATTCTGGTGAACAGCTCCGTCTTGAACACCAATGAAAGTCAATGGGGGACGGATCAGTTTTCTATTGTGCCATGTTGTGTCAGTGAAAACAGACCCGTCCCCATTGACTTACATTGTGTGCCAGGACGGATCAGTTTGGCTCAGTTTCATCAGACTGAAACCAAACGCTGCAATCAGCATTTTGGTGTCCATCTCCAATGCGGAATGGAGACTGAACGGATGCAAACTGATGCATTCTGAGCGGATCCTTTTCCATTCAGAATGCATTAGAATGTAAACGGATCCCGGAACAGATCTCACAAACGCAAAGCCAAAACGCGAGTGTGAAAGTAGCCTTACCTGTAGAAACCAGTGTCCGGCAGCTGCTGCCAAGGCCAATAAGATAATGGGTTGCATCAAAAGGGGCATAGATGCCCGTGATGAGAACATAGTCCTACCACTTTACAAATCATTAGTCAGACCACACATGGAGTACTGTGTACAGTTCTGGGCTCCTGTGAACAAGGCACATATAGCAGAGCTGGCAAGGGTTCAGAGGAGGGCAACTAAAGTAATTACTGGAATGGGGCAACTACAGTACCCTGAAAGATTATCAAAATTTGGTTTATTCACTTTAGAAAAAAGACGACTGAGGGAAGATCTAACAACTATGTATTAATACATCAGGGGTCAGTACAGAGATCTATCCCATCATCTGTTTATCCCCAGGACTGTGACGAGGGGACATCCTCTGCGTCTGGAGGAAAGAAGGTTTGTACACAAACACAGAAGAGGATTCTTTACGGTAAGAGCAGTGAGACTATGGAACTCTCTGCCTGAGGTGGTGGTGATGGTGAGAACAGTAAAGGAATTCAAGAGGGGCCTGGATGTATTTCTGGAGTGTAATAATATTACAGGCTATAGCTACTAGAGAGGGGTCGTTGATCCAGGGAGTTATTCTGATTGCCTAATTGGAGTCGGGAAGGATTTTTTTTCCCCCTTAAGTGGGGAAAAATGGCTTCTACCTCACAGGTTTTTTTTTTTGCTTCCTCTGGATCAACGTGAAGGATAACAGGCTGAACTGGATGGACAGATGTCTTTTTTTTAGCCTTATAAAGTATGTTACTATGTTACTAAAATAGTGCGAGTTTCACTGAACGCATCCTGAGCCAATCCGTCACGGTCGTGTGAAAGAGGCCTTAGAGATAAACGTGATAAAAGATACACCTACAGGGCCCTTTCACACGGGCGAGATTTCCGAGCGGGTGCAATGCGTGAGGTGAATGCATCGCACCCGCACTGAATCCAGACCCATTCATTTCTATGGGGATGTGCACATGAGTGTTGGTTTTCACGCATCACTTGTCCTTTGCATGAAAATCGCGATTTTCACGCACGGTTGCTAGGAGACTATCGGGATGGAGACCCGATCATTATTATTTTACCTTATAACATTGTTATAAGGGAAAATAATAGCATTCTTAATACAGAATGCATAGTACAACAGAGTTGGAGGGGTTAAAAAAAATTATTTAACTCACCTTAATCCACTTGCTCGCGCAGCCCGGCTTCTCTTCTGTCTTCATCTTTGCTGTGCACAGGAAAAGGACCTGTGGTGACGTCACTACGCTCATCACATGGTCCGTCACATGATCCATCGCCATAGTAAAAGATCATGTGATGGACCATGTGACGAGCACAGTGACATAATCAAAAGGTCCTATTCCTCAAAGAAGAAGACAGAAGAGAAGCCGGACTGCGCAAACAAGTGGATTAAGGGGCGTTAAATTGTTTTAAAAACATTTTTTAACCCCTCCAGCCCTATTGTACTATGCATTCTGTATTAAGAATGCTATTATTTTCCCTTATAACCATGTTATAAGGGAAAATAATACAGTCGACACAACACCTAACCCAAACCCGAATTTCTGTGAAGAAGTTCGTGTTTGGGTACCAAACATGCAGATTTTTCTTACGTCCGTGCAAAACGCATTATACAATGTTTTGCACTCGCGTGGAAAAATCACGCATGTTTCCGCAACGCCCGTGTGAAACCAGCCTGTACGTTTTAGAATTGCAGTACTGTGTTCCAGGAGAGGACCACAGAACCAGAATTGCCTTGGTCTGCCGGATCTCTATTCACCATTATGGGATCCATACATGAATGATAGCTTTCTGGTGGAAAAAAAATAAACTGCATGCAACTGTAAGAAAATTCAGACTAGCACAGCCAAAGTCACAGGAGCACATCCATAAAGCTAACATACTGCATGCAACAGTATTTTTCAGGCAGAAATCCTGGATTCATTCAGGAAACCCAACAGACCACATTATACCGAGTACAGATCCGCAGTGTCCACCTATGCCAGATACGGAAAAATACGATTCCTCTGCCAAAATGGACTACAGAAATACCGTAATGCAGATATTTTACCTATCCTTAGGAAGCCAGATCATGCAGTGCAGGTCAAGTAGTGCCAACATTTAGGAGGCCTCAGTCTTGTCAGGAACAATTTGTCAGGTGAATAAATCATTTAGAGGAGGGTTTATGCCAATGGACACGTAACATACTATTATTATTATTATTATTATTATTATAATAATAAACGGGGAACCAACATATAGGACTCCAAGACACTAATACTAACATTTCCAGACTTCAAGCCCAGTCACACAGACAGACTACAGCCTGCGGACAATGAATACCAGCTGCCATGTCAAAGACGATTTCCACTTCTGATCAACATGTCCTGCAGAATTCTCAGAAACTGTAATAGTCAACTGCACCCAAAACCACTTGTCATCCACAGTGATCAATACATGACATCAGTTAGGGCTAAGATTCATGTTGCCAACACGTCTAAAATATTGGTGCTGGGATCTCACTGTTTGGTTTTAGATCAATGAAAAGTTTCTGTAACTCCTGGAGTATACTGTATAACTCTATTACTATCCACTTCTCACTTTTGCTTCAAAAACCTGCATCAAAAATGTGTGAACACACCACAAATGGCTTATTCCAATTCAGACAAAAATATATATTAGGTTGCCATTAGTCAAACAACACATAGTAACTTTCTCATATGCTTTAAAAAGTCATGGTGGTTTTGGGGAATATTGGATTAAAGGGATTTTCTGAGAGTACAATATTGAAAACCTATCCTCAGGCTAGGTCATCAATGTCAGATTAGAGGTGGTCCGTGAAGAAGCCTCAGCGCTTCGGTCAACTCTGCAGCCTCCTCACAGCATACCGAACACAGTGCGGTACACTGTATGGCGTTTGTGCTTGGCGTTGTCGCCAAGGCTCACTCACTTAGTTGGGCCAGAGCTGCACATAGGCCATGTCCCCGACAAACATGATGTCGCTGGCCTAAGAAGAGACTCTTCAAACAGGAGTAGGTTCACCACTGATCTGATATTGATAACTTATTCTAGTGATAGGTCATCGAAATTGTACTCCTGAAAAGCCCCTTTAAATATTAAGCCAGTGCTAGACAAATCCCAGAAGCAAAAACAGCTAATCCCAAAAGCAAATTAGCCAACACACCTTGTTATTTGCTAATGGAGCTTCCATGGGTTGTTTCCCCATGTCTGAAACTCATTGTTTGGCCACTAAAAAGGCAATTTGGGTACTGGATTAGACCAACTAGTATTTTTCCAAATATCTGGATAACATCCATTTTTTTTCATACTGATGTTGAGAACTATAGCTTCCGAATGAGGGTCAAACATTTATTAATCCACAAACAAGAGCAGACCCCTTTCAAAAATATCTTCAAATGTGGCATCTCAGCCCCCTGTAAACTGACAGTCTGTTAATCTGGAACCTGTGCCAAATTATTTCTAACTCCAGCACTGTCCAACAGTCGATGGTCTATGCACCTGTTGTCTCTGAACTGCACAGTAGGAACTCCTTATAGTCCTTCAAGATATTCCATTTAGGATTCATTTCTTACAAGAAACCATCCAATAGTCTGTAAACTTGACTAATACTAGATCAGGAATCATATGGCTCCGAACAGGTCAGAATTTTATAGGTTATGTCTGTTCAAGAAATGGGTAAGCCACCACTAACCAAACATCTATTTCACCTCTCCAAGCCCTGAGGTTATCTGCATTTACCTCAGCATAGCAGACTAATTCTATCTATGAAATTACCAAGTTTATTTATTCATAGAGGTTGGTGAGACATTCAGGTCTCGCGAAATGAGCAACACATGTTTTCCTAGCCCACTCGAAACAGCACGAACATGTACATTCGAGACACCTGTAGGCTCTAATTGATGGCTCTGAATGTCGAATGCATGGCAGAAATTGCTTCTATATACAGGGTCAAGCTGAACTTGTCAGAATTACGGAAAAGCGGCGCTTTGAGTACACTTTAATGTTGCATGCAATGGTTGTCTAAGAATAATGACAAAAACTGTACTATTTTCCATCTGTGTGAAAAGAATGAAGATTGCACAGGCCCCCCTTTGTTCCCTGTCTAATGAAGGATGATCTGCTATTAAAATAATTAGCAGAGCCCAATGCCCGGGAAAAAAAAACTAAAAAAAAAACTAATCCAGACAGTTATTTATGACACAAAAATTGTGTTACTGTAATTTCATGTAATAATTACAGCTCAAAAAAAGCTGACGTTAATTTAAACAATCACAAAGAGCTCTGCACGCTACGCTCTCTAATGCAGTGATTAGAAGGTTCCACCTGTTTGTAGAGGAATGAATGAGGAGCTCACTCTGCTAATGCACCGTAGCCAGCTAGAGGATGGAAAATGATTGCCAATTCACATCCGTGACAGTAAGTGACAGTACAGGTTCTATAAGTGACGGTACAGGTTCTCAACTAGGTTATCACCTTTAAAAGAACAGACCGGGAGTGTTTTAACCTGTTCTCACTTATATCAGTTCAGCTCATCGCTTCCATGAATTTTGTTCACTTTAGCCAACCAAAGCCAGAAAAGACATTCCAATCTTTCTTTAGATAATACATATAAAAAATATTGAACCGTGAAAAAAATGTGTTCTTTCTTAATAGATTTTAAAGGTGGATCAATAAACTGGTACCAGTGTACGTCCAAACCAGTCTGAATTAGGAAAGTTATTAAACAGGTGACTACAGGTATTCCTTCACCATTTACTGAAGATGCTCCTACCTTCAACTTGTCGTATCGGTCACCTAGAGCAGCAACCTGATGATCCCGATGCCGCCCAACCAATTTACACAAGGCACATATTAGCTGGTCATCCGTCACACAATACATATTAACTTTCTCATCCTCATGTTCCAGACACATTAACCCTCTAATATGCGAGTCAGGGATAGGTTCAATCAAACGGTGTCCCGTGAACGGCTTCTTATTTGGGTGAGTTGCCTTTAGGCAGTCATCACAATAAGACACTTCGCAAGTCACGCATGTCTTCACGGCCTCCCGTGCCTGGTCCTGGTCACAGAACTGGCAGAGTACTTTCTCGCTGGAAGTCATGCTGTTGTTCGTATCGTATGTCCGCTCTCGGCGTGTCTCGCTAGGGGAATTAGGCCCACTCACAGATGCCTTCTGAAATCTGTCGATGATGTTCTGCAAAGTCACGTTCCTCTTGAGCCCGTCTAAGCCGCGCTTACCGAGGGTGATGACATAACGGCAGGTGGGGCACTGGAAGGCGTTAATAGATTCTACGGATTCGTTGTTGGCACAGTGGGAGACCAGAATGCGATGCGCACAGTTGAAACAGAGGCTGTGAGCGCAAGGCAGCAGCAGTGGGTCTTCAAACAGCTCCAGACAGATAGGGCAGGTCAGTTCCGACTCCAGTGTTTCCATCTTCAGGCGAAGCTTTCCTGTGTCGTCAGCGAAATCCAGGGAAGCTGATCAGCTATCTGAAAGCACAATATAAAATTTGATTAGGCGAGAGAGGTCAACCATGGGGGGTTGTCAACTTTAATGATAGTATTACAATCCAAAATGTCCACAGTAGACAATCTACCAGCAATTAGCTTCTTTTTTGCGCTTACTTCTGGCTGAATAGGAAAAGAACAATGGCTCAAGCAGCTACGTCATTGTCAAATAACTTTTTCGCGATACTACAATTATGAGTGATTAAATCAGACAACGGACAAACAAAGCTTTTGGTTTTCTTCAAGACCCATGCCCCATGCTAAACAAACCGACTTATGTTTCTTTCTGTCTTAAAAAGACATAAGGTGTTAAACCACCTGACAGCGATGCCTCTATTGAGAAATTTAGCCCATATTAAAATAAAAATATAAAAAATAAAAAGTACACGTATGTCAGTAATGGGTTCATTCACACCTGGATCATCTTTTGTCGAAGAGGAACATTTAAGAAGCCTGACTTGGTGAGAAAAGCCGTCTCTCAAGCGTAATATGAAATAACTGGAACCGTATTTTCTGCTACACTTTCCAGTTTGAGGAATGGCTTTGTCGAGTCGCCCTCTGCAGCTCTCCCTGCCTCTGCTCTCGTCATGGGCTCATCGCTGCTTTGGGTCGACAAGTCGCTGATGCAGAAGCAAAAACGATGCTTCACACTCAACGAGATGTACCTTCTCTGAGAGCCACATACATTGGCTTTGTTGTTCTTGTGCTTGGACAATTCTAGACGGCACAGCTGCAGCACGGTACGCCGTCAACTTTATGAACTGTTTTTCTGTGTGCTCAATGAGTCGCAGACGACACAAAACAACAACATAAAAATACAAAACTATGGGTCATTAAGGTTTACGCTCATTAGCAACAGCTTGGGAAACAACCCATTGCTCAATGACTTTCCGGCAATTCATCCAAGGCAGTTCACACATTAATAGGGCTTTTTTTATCCACAGCTCTTGAGAACCTTGGGGGAAATAAAGAAAGCAATAACCAAATCACAGCCTAGTATATTATAATACTTTTGAAATATACAGAAAGTTCCCTCCAGCCTTAATATAATGGGAATCTGTCATCAAATCCATCTTATTAAAACCAGCTTACATGTCTGGCGAGCCCTTGCCAACTGAATCTAATGTTCTTGCTCCCATGTCGCTCAGTGGTCTTATTGCAGAAAAAACGGCTTTTTAATCATATGTAAATGAGTCTCTGTGTGCAACAAGGGAGTTGCTGTTGCACAGCTCACTCTGTATCTACACCTAAGGCCTCTTGCACACGACCACATGGTTTTGCTGTCCGTTTTAAACGGATCAGTTTTTCCGTTTCAGTAGTGTTTCCGCTTCCGTTCGGATTCCGTTTTTTTTGGGGATCACAAACGGAAACATACAATAAAGTTTAAACAGTAAGTACATTAAAAAAATTGGGATGGGAATAACATTTTCACTAGATGGTTCAGCAAAAACGGAATGGATACGGAAGACATATGGATGCATTCCGTTATTTTTCTTGCGGAACCATTTACTCGAATGAAGCCACGGATCGTTATTTGCGGGCAATAGGACAAGTTCTATCTTTCAGCGGAACGGAAATACTGAAACAGAATGCATACGGAGTACATTCCTTTTTTTTTTTTTGCTGAATGATTGAAATTAATGGTTCCGCATACGGACCACAAACTGAATCCGCAAAAACTGAAGGGAAAAAAATACAAAACTGTTTGTTCTCAAGAGGCCTAAGGGTAGACATACACTTTAAAAAGCCATTGACCGACAACTATCCCTTCTGATCTCTCCTTACAGATGCATAGGGAACATCTGGCGGCAGCTTAGTTCCCCTAATAAAAAGATCCGACAGCCTGATCCTTCTTTCCTCTAACACAGGGTTTCTCAACTCCAGTCCTCGGGACCCACCTGCCGGTCATGTTTTCAGGATTTCCTTAGTATTGAGCAGGTGATATTATTAGTGTCCATGCATCAGGACTTACCACAGGTACTCATTCTGTGGGATAGTCTCAAATCCTGACCGGTAGGTGGGTCCCGAGGACCTGAGCTGAGAAACCCTGCTCCAACATCTGCTGTCGGGGGAAAGTACAGCCAACATTAGTCTAAGGGCTCACGCACACGAATGTGTGCACCCTATGTCCGTGCTGCGGACCATAAATAGTATTTTTTGGATTCTCTTGAATGGGTCCGCGATATGCAAGATTCAGTCTGCACAGCAAGAAAATAGAACATGTTCTATTTTTTTTGTGGTGCCAAAGTACAGACCGAAGAAATCCCACGTAGTGCATCTGTGGGCTTCTGCTCTGTGCCACCGCTCAGACGCGTGTCTGCAATCTGAGATACACACATATATATAAATCCGCATACAGACGAACACATCTGCTCATCAGAGGAAGGCATCCTTAAAGAAACATGGGACATTCCTTTCTATATTATGCATTCCTTGATAGCATGCATCTTTCAACAAATCAATTGCCAAACTCAACAACTGCCAGAAAGTGTAGAGAAACACAGAGCTTAACACTTTACTGTCTAGCCCTAAACTGTGGAGCCTCTGGACTACACAGCGTGCATTTGGGCTCCGCACACTTTTTTTTGTGGATCGGATGCGGACCTATTAATTTCAATGATGCAGACAGCACACTGTAGAGCATTGGTAACATATTGCTGGACCCGTGGAAGGGACAATCCAGGATGCACATGGCAGGTATCGGTGTTTCGCAGATCCACAATTTGCAGACCACAAAAATGGATACAGTCGTGTGCATGAGGCCTTAGGCTCCTTTCACACCTGCGTTCAGGTGTCCGCTCGTGAGCTCCGTTTGAAGGGGCTCACAAGCGGCCCTGAACGCAGCCGTCTGGCCCTAATGCATTCTGAGTGGGCGCGGATCCACTGAGAATGCATCCGTCTGCCAGCGCTCAGCCTCCGCTCCGTGAGCGGACACCTGAACGCTGCAAGCAGTGTTCGGGTGTCCGCCTGGCCGTGCGGAGGCGAGCAGATCCGTTCCGACTTATAATGGAAGTCAATAGGGACGGATCCGCTTGAAGATGACACCATATGGCTCAATCTTCAAGCGGATCCGTCCCCCATTGACTTTCAATGTAAAAAGTCTGAACGGATCCGCTCAGGCTACTTTCACACTTAGAAATTTTTCTAAGTTATAATGCAGACGGATCCGTTCTGAACGGATGCAAACGTCTGCATTATAGGAGCGGATCAGTCTGATGAAACATCAGACGGACCCGCTCCGAACGCTAGTGTGAAAGTAGCCTTATTCCTATACAGCTTGACTTCATCAAACGTTATATGACTCTAGTTTGTACCTCTGGCAACCATGTAGTAGGCCAGAATGTGGGCGATCAGTTACGGGACTGTTCATATGAATGATAACACCAGCAAAATACCGGATGAGAGCTAGTTAACAAAAAAATAAAATATATATATACAAAAATACAAGACACCACCTGGACGATCAAACACTGAATAACACAGCACAAGGCAAGCACAGCATTCTACAGTAAGATAATGGCATAAACATAGCAAATAATTCAAAAACTCCCGACCCCTTTGTCCAATATTAGATTCTGTGCAAAGCTGGGAAAGCATTCAGTTTTATTCACGTCGCTAACTCTCATTTTAGATCATCCCCATTATGATAAAACAAGGATGTTTATTAGGAACACACAAAAGACGAGGATCTCACAGAGGACAGCACTAAAAATAGACCGATTCAGCATCAAAATCCTACACAATGAAGGAAGAGTGAGGGAAAGTTAAAAGCAGAGAAGACATAGTCATACAGCCAGCGAGAAGCAAAACGGAGACACAGCTACAAAGAATTAGATGGAGATACATAAGCATTAAAGGGGTTTTCCAAGCCTTGAAGGCTACATCTACACGACGACATTTGTCACGTGACATTTTGTTGCACTAATGTCGCGCAACAATTTTTATAATGGCAGTCTATGGTGTCGCACTGCAACATGCTGCGACGCAACAGTCGCAGAAAATCCATTCGAGATGGATTTTTCTGCGACTGTTGCGTCGCAGCATGTTGCAGTGCGACACCATAGACTGCCATTATAAAAATTGTTGCGCGACATTAGTGCAACAAAATGTTGCGCTACAAATGTTGCAGTGTAGTTGTGCCCTGTCACGCGACTTATTGTTGTCGTGTAGACGTAGCCCAATACTGAGGTCTTAGGGTACTTTCACACTAGCATTGAGAGGACCGGCAGGCATTTCCGTTTTTTTTTTCTGGATCCGTTAGAGTTAATCATTGAAATACCGGATCCGTCTTTCCGGTATCATCCAGAATAACGGATCCTGTATTTATTTTTTTCAAAGCTAGAAAGAACTGCGCATGCACAGACCGGAAAACCAGATCCGGCAATTCCTGGAACACTTGGTACCGGATGCGGCATTAATACATTTCAATGGAAATTAATACCAGCAAGCGCAGTAGTGTTCCGGGATTTTGACAGCATGCTGCGGCATTTTGTCAGGTTAAATACCGTACAAGGGACGGAAAGGACAACCTGATGCATACTGAACGGATTGCTTTACATTCAGAATGCATTGAGACAAAACTGATGTGTTTTTCCGGATTTCAATACCGGAAAAGAATAACGCGAGTGTGAAAGTACCCTTATCCTCTGGATCGATCATCAGCATCTGATCGGTGGGGGTCCGACACCCAGATCACCACTGTTTGAGACGGGCACCAGCACTCGCAGTAGCACCATGGCCTTCTTTCAGCTTTTCCTAGGCCCGTGACGACATGTTCGTCGGTCACATGGCGTAGGTGCAGCTCAGCCCCATTGAAGTGAATGAGATTGAAGCACAGCCGCTATTCAATGTACAACGCTGTGTTTGACAAGTACAGAGAAGGCCACGGTGCTCACAGAAGCACCAGTGCCTTCACAAACAGAGTGTCTCCGATGTCAGACCCCCACCGATCATATACTGATGACCTATCCTCTCTGGATAGGTCATCGGTATTAAAGTCTTGGAAACCCATTTTAATGAGTGAATGAATGTCTTAAAATTCAACCGGAATAAAATTGCTTCAATTGCCTTAAAAAGTTGGGGATGACATTCTGGGGTCTCCTAGGACTGTGTGCAACTCATTTCAGGCTGTTTTAACACCAACCAATTTTCAAGTTAGAGCAACATATACGACTATGGGCAAACACATGGCTGCTGGTGGCAACAAACAGCCCTTTTTAAAAAGAAGCTGCGCCATAACTTTAACTTATGTTTAAAAAAAAAATAAAAAAAGCCCAAAAATGTTTGCATTTCTGCAGCAAATGCCTGCTGGTGTATACACAAACATTGCCTGGTGTCAGGCGATAGTCTTTCTACATCTTTCCTGTCTTCTGATCTGAAAAATGGCTGATGTCATTTTAAAAAATTCGCCCAAATCGAAATCACCCAAAAATTCCGATTTGACCCAAATCCGTGGTCCATCAGTTAAAAAAAAGCCCCAAAAATCCCTTTAATTTGAAGTACTTTTTGAGTAATTGCATGATAATCTGTGCAGCGTGTGAGCTGCCACCCCGATGACAGGTGGACTCCCTCCGCCTTGCAGCCGGACTGACAGGTGTCCCACTATAACTCATGAGAGACAGACAGCTGAAATCAGAGTGTCTGTCACTACGCTGCGCTGCCCTTACACAGGGGCCACATCCAGCACCTGACAGGTGGCCATTAATAAATTTGCGCCCCAGTCAATATAATAATTCTGGAGCATATTCTCCAGAGATCTGCCCTGTTACTCCTAGAGGCACACTCTATTGACAAGAGGAATGGTAACACCCAGCTGTCAATTTAGTCAGACATTTCCAGGAGGAATAACAGAGTAATGGGTCAATGCTGAGTTCTATCATGCATTTATTAAAAATAGACATGTCAGGAGAAATGACGGATCCCCTTATATCTGTATGGGCAGTTTAACACATACAATAGGGTGGTTGTGTGAGCGCACTTTGTAATCCAATATGTTGTAAGTGAAATGTAAGTACGGTATATGGTCACTGAAAATAATCAAGTGACCAGGAAAATAAGTGACAAGAAATTAGTGATGCTTGTATAAACCATTTGCCACTGCATCCCAGCCTGTGGCCAAATCATTTGAATATGGCCCCCCATTATCTGGGTGAAGGTAAACACAGCTGGCCCAGAGAAAGGGCTGCCGCCATTTTGGCCGAAATCTGCGTCACACCTTTTTTAAACAAAAATAAATCCTGGTAATATCAATAGGCTTTATTCAAACACAACCAATTTCCTCTGCTCGGACGGCTGCAGTTTATTTGGCCTGTGAACCACACACTGGCTTTGTTCTAGACCCCACAGTGACAATGTATATATAGCTGGCTTCTCCACTGATCTGACAGTGGAACATTAAGCAGATATTCCAGCCTTCATTCTCACGTCTAAACTACCTGGTGTCTAAAGGACTAGAATTACCGTATTCAACATTGGAGAGATCTCAACCTATCTGAACACATATTAAAGGGATGTGGATAGGGGATAACTATTAGATCAGGGGGGCCCCAACGCTGGGACCCCCACCAATAATGAGAATTGGGGGAACACATTCCCCTTAGGGCACCCCGAACGGACAGCACTGACACAGCAGAGTACAGTGCTCAGCTATTTCCAGAGATCTCAGAGAGATGAGTGGAGTGGTAGTGCACAAGCCCCACCTGATTCATCAGTCAAATTGGGGGGAGGAGAAGGGGTACAAGGTCCCTGTTCTGCTGATCGTGGGGGCCCCAGCTGCAGAACCCTTGTCGATCTAATAGTTATCCTCTAACCTGTGGTTAACTTGTCACGACCAGAATACCCCTTAAAGGGGTTATCTCACTTCGGCAAATAGCCTTTATTATGTAGTGAAATTTAATACAAGACACTTACTAATGTATCTGAAATCCAGCAGTGGTGGTTGTGCTTGCACACTATAGAAAGTGCCATCCTCTCTGGTGGCCAGGAACGTGGGAGAACACAGACTAGAGCGTTTTCATACAGTGTGCAAGCACGGCCACCGATGCTGGATTGCGGGGTGGTCGTAACCACTGAAACGAGCAGTGTGTAATATAATGGAAAAATTTATCCAGCCAGTACGGACATTCACAATACATTAATAAGTGGCTTGTATTAACGTCATCTACATAATAAATGCTATTTCAACCCCTTTAAGGCCAGACACATACAAGTGACTTCAGTGTGAGTTCCCGTTCCAAACGCCACTCCTCTGAGAGGATCTCACAGCATTATACTGATCTATAAAGCTGTGTGTCCCTGTGAGACCTGGAATCTATTCAATTACACTCATATAATGCTGTCAGTGTAATTCAATAGATTCCAGGTCTCACAGGGACACACAGCTTTATAGATCAATATAAGGCCTCTTGCACACGACCGTATGGCTTTTTCAGTATTTGGCGGTCCGCAAAAAACTGATCCGCAAAAGATACGGATGACGTCCGGGTGCATTCTGTTTTTCGCGGAACGGAATAGCTGGCCCCTAATAGAACAGTACTATCCTTGCCCGTTATGCGGACAATAATAGGACATGTTCTATCTTTGAACAGAATGGGAAAAACAAAAATACGGAAGGCTGGTTCCGTATACGGTCCGTATATATAGAACGCAAAAAATAGAACGTGAACGGGGAATAAAAATTAAGTTTGTGTGCAAGAGGTCTAATGCAAGTGCGGACAAGAATAGGCAGTTTAATGGGGGTGCCGGCCGGGTGTATTGCGGATACGCAATAGACTACAGACCTGTCAATGGACCCTTACTCGCATTGAACTCGTTCATGTGTGTCTGGCCTTAAAAGGAACTTGTAACAGTGAACATGAAGAGCAGGAGGAGCAGAGCAGACCGTTTTGTTGGAAGCATACTCCGTATAACATGGAATTTACTGACTGAAATTGCAGCACTTTCTAGACTTGAGTCCAGTGGGAAGTCCTAATCAGTGACTGACCGTTATCTCGTTATGCATTCCTACAGTGAAGGTTGTCAATAGCCGAGAAATACCGCCTACCAGACTCCTAAGCACAGAAAGAACAGGAATTTCAGTCAATACCTCTTAAGTCATGTGAGGTTTTTATCCCACAAAACTATATATCCGTCTGCTCAGCTCCTTCTGCTCTATAACAGGCTGCTTGCAGATAACGCTGCATTTTATGGTGAAGGTGTTCATTAAGGCGGAAAACCTAAAGCTACTCATATTTCCATTTGAATTAAACCAGGGAGGATGGGATAAGATAAGGAACTCGAGAGATACCACATAAGAGCACTAGCATAGGCTATAAAGTAAAAAGAGTCACCACATAAAGCCTACTGTATATAGAGCACATACATAGTCTACAAGAGCACACAGATACCCAACAATACAAAATAAAAAATCAACTCTGGATTGAACTGCAGTAACAAAAAAATTCCACTTGGCACTACTATCTACCTTCAATGCCAACCTTTGCCCAGCCCCGCCACCTGTTCCTTCCTCCTTTCCAACCTGCCAGGCACTACTATAATTCAAAACAATCTGAGAAGGAGCTAACCTTCAAATGAAAGACTATTTATGTAGTGTAATTCTAGCCGAGTATTAGATCAGCCATGCTTAAAATGACACAACATCTGTTATCTGAGAAAACCTTTTGATGTTGACATATCAAATTGAATACTCACCGATGGATCTCGCCATGCTTCTGGTAAGTGGAGCATTGTGCACAAATGGGGGAACTGAGCAACCCAGGAGTGACAGGTCAGGGGTCCTGAGGGGAACTGCTACTGGAACACAACATATCCTTGTGCTGAGCTGGGGTAAGTGAATGTGAGACTGCTGACATTAGATCACAACAGGAAAATCTGTGTTACAATGCCAGGAAAGCCAGCTCCACCCAATCACCTCCGCCAAAACTTCTCCCAGCAGCCCGAGTCCAGCTCCAGATAGAGAGGGTTTTTCTCAGATTCCTGCTGAAGCTGAATGAAAGGCAGCTCAGGATAAGCTTCTTTCACTACAGCATCTCTAACCTGTTCGGGGGCAAGATCTGGTAATGGAGATGTGGAAAGTAGGATAAGCTCAGCTTTCTCTGTAATTAATCCACAGCTGAATGAAACTCACCAGTTCCCATGAATGCAGCAGGAAGCCGACCTGCCACTGGCAGAAATACTTTACATATTAAGCAATTCAGGACCTACTAACGGCCACATACACAACTAATAAAGCAAATCCTAAAGTAAGAAAGTAGTACAAGAAAGCGACAAGAAACCATACAAAAAAAATAAAAAAATAAAAAATCGCCCTCCTTTACAATGGATTACAATATAAAGTATACAATACTTTCGGAAAGTCTTCAGCTTCTTTCAAATTTTATGTTGGGGCCTTGTGCTTAAATAAATAAAAAAAAAAAAAAAAAAAAAAAAAAGGTTTTCCCCATTGATCTGCTCTTAGTTCCCCTTAGTGAGAAAGTGAAAACATAATTTTATAAATTTTTGTATAAATTTTGTATTCAGACCCTTTGCAATGACCCTTGAAATTTTGCTCTGGAGGCCTCCTATTTCTCTTGATCATCTTGAGATCTTTCTACACCTTCATTTGAGTCCACCTGTGGTAAATTCCGTTTACTGGGAATGATTTGGAAAGACACACCCCTGACTATATAAAAGGTCTCACAGCTGAGAATGCATATAAGGCCTCTTTCACACAGCCGTGTGTCACCGACCGTGGGGTAGCTGCATGTAGATCGCAGACCCATTCACTTGAATGGGGTCCACGTTCCGTCTGTTCTGCAAAAATATAGAATAAGTTCTATATTTTTGAGCAACGGAAGCACAGAACGGAACACCACGGAAGGATTCCGTAGTGCTTCCGTGGGGTTCCGTTTCGTGCTTCCGTTCCGTACCGCATCTCTGGATTTGCAGACCCATTCAAGTGAATGGGTCCGCATCCGTGATGCGGAATGCGCAAGGCTGGTGACCCGTGTATTGCGGAACCACCATATGCGGCCCGCAATACAGCCAAGGGAGCACTACGGCCATGTGAAAGAGGCCTAAGAGCAAAAACCAAGCCACGATGAGAAAAGGAACAGCCTGTAGAGTTCAGACATCATTGTGTGGAGGCCTAGATCTGGAGAAGGGTACAAAAAATTTCTGCTGCACTGGAAGTTCCCAACAGCATAGTGGCTTCCATAATTCTTAAATGGAAGATGTTTGGAACAACCAGGACTCTTCTTAGAGCTGGCTGTAGCCTTCAAAATAAGTAAATCGGGGAAGAAGGCTTTGGTAAGAGAGGTGACCCATAACTCAATGGTCACTCTCGTTGGGCTCCAAAAATCCTGTGTGCAGATAGGAGAATCTTTCAGGACGTCAACCATCACTGCAGCACACCACCAATCTGGGCTTTATGGCAGAGTGGCCAGAAGGAAGCCTCTCATAAGCAAAAGACAAATGGAAACCCACCTGGAGTTTGCAAAAAAAGGACCTGAAGGACACAGACTGTAAAAACAAGATTCTCTGGTCTGATAAAATAAAGATATATCGTATTTTTGCGCCCCATAAGACGCGTTTTTCCCCCAAAAAAGTGTGGGGGGGTGCCCCTGCATCTTATGTGGCGAATACGAATGAGTGCTTCCATTATGGAATCGCTCATTAGTACCGGAGGACCAGGAAGCGGTGAAGGCTCTGTACTCACCGCTTCTTGGTCCTCGGCTGTCGGCTGTGCTGTGGCTGCGCAAAGCGTGAGGGCACTCTGTGACCTCACGCCAGTTCACAGCACAGCCGGCGGCAGGAAGAAGAGGATCGCTCTGGAGGAGGGGAGCAGCGGCGTCCGGTAGGGTTGGACGATATCAAAAATATTCCCACAATAACGATATTAAGAAATTTATCGCAATAACGATATATATCACGATAAATGCCAATTTAGAAGACCGCTTCTATGACATCACAAAATACCGCTATATTTAGGAAACAGCGATATCACCATATCGACTTTTTTTTTTAATACCGCGGTATATCGTGATACCGATATATCGCCCAACCCTACGTCCAGGCAGGAAAAAAAAAAATGTATTTTTATTTTATTCCATAGGAGGCTGATGGGGGCTGATAATACTTTTGGTGGCTGATATAACGTGGCTGGGGGCTGGTGAGAGGCAATGGGGGCTGATATAGGGATGCTGTGGGCTGGTGAGAGGCATGGGGGCTGATATGAGGCAATGAGGGACAGATGAGAGGCAATGGGGCTCTTATCTGAGGTCTGATTGGGGGTCAGTCACATTGGGGTCTAAGCTGAGGTCTGATTGGGGGTCTGATCTGAGAACTTATTAACATTGGGGGCTTATTGGGGCTGTCAGCTGAGGTCTGATTAACATTGGGGGTCTGAATGGTGGTCTGACCAGAGGTCTAATGAAAAATTTTTTTTTCCTATTGTCTTCCTCTGCGTCTTATAGGGCGAAAAATACGGTAACTTCATCACCTGCACAATACCATCCCTACAGTGAAGCATGGTGGTGGCAGCATCATGCAATAAGGGTGTTTTTCAGCACCTGAGATTGGGAAACTGGTCAGGATTGAGGGTAAGCTGAATGGAGCAAAGTAAACAAATATTCTTAATAAAAGCCTGATCCAGAGTGCTCTGGACGTCAGACTGGGCTAAAGGTTCACCGTCCAACAAGACAAAAACACAGCCAAGACAACAAAGGAGTGGCTTGGACACAACTGAATGTCTTTGAGTGTCCAAAGCAGAGACATGACTTGAACTCAAATCGAACATTTTTGGAGAGACCTGAAAATGTCTGTCTACTGAAGGATCCCATCCCACCTGACCGAGCTTTACTGAGTGCAGAATGATGGGGGGAAACTTGAATTTGTTTAATTTTAGCAAAAGGCCACAACATAACAAAATGTGAAGAAAAAGAAGACCTTCCCAATGCATTGTACATACACTTAAGGTGCAAATGATGTCTAAACACCATAAAAGTGGCCCCATATTAGGCTAAACTAACACATGGCAAACAAACCTATAAATCTAAAAAAAAAAAAAAAAAAATTTTTTATATATATATATATATATATATATATATATATATATATATATATATATATATATATAATCTGTTTTCCAGTGGCTCAACCTCAGCTCCGACACGGTAAAGGTGCTCTCTCCAGCAGACCCACCCTATTGTCTTATAAAAAAATATTGCAATACTGTAAAAACTTCTGGCTGGCACTCAAATATATAATCCATATACAAACCGGATTCCAAAAAAGTTGGGACACTAAACAAATTGTGAATAAAAACTGAATGCAATGATGTGGAGATGGCAAATGTCAATATTTTATTTGTAATAGAACGTAGATGACGTTTAATCCGAGTAAATGTATCATTTTAAAGGAAAAATACGTTGATTAAAATTTTGTCAACAAATCCCCAAAAAGTTGGGACAAGTAGCAATAAGAGGCTGGAAAAAGTAAATTTGATCATAACGAAGAGCTGGAAGACCAATTAACACTAATTAGGTCAATTGGCAACATGATTGGGTATAAAAAGAGCTTCTCAGAGTGGCAGTGTCTCTCAGAAGCCAAGATGGGTAGAGGATCACCAATTCCCACAATGTTGCGCAGAAAGATAGTGGAGCAATATCAGAAAGGTGTTACCCAGCGAAAAATTGCAAAGACTTTGCATCTATCATCATCAACTGTGCATAACATCATCCGAAGATTCAGAGAATCTGGAACAATCTCTGTGCGTAAGGGTCAAGGCCGTAAAACCATACTGGATGCCCGTGATCTCCGGGCCCTTAAACGACACTGCACCACAAACAGGAATGCTACTGTAAAGGAAATCACAGAATGGGCTCAGGAATACTTCCAGAAACCATTGTTAGTGAACACAATCCACCGGGCCATCTGCCGTTGCCAGCTAAAACTCTACAGTGCAAAGAAGAAGCCATTTCTAAGCAAGATCCACAAGCTCAGGCGTTTTCACTGGGCCAGGGATCATTTAAAAAGGAGTATGGCAAAATGGAAGACTGTTCTGTGGTCAGACGAGTCACGATTCGAAGTTCTTTTTGGAAATCTGGGACGCCATGTCATCCGGACCAAAGAGGACGAGGACAATCCAAGTTGTTATCAACGTTCAGTTCAGAAGCCTGCATCTCTGATGGTATGGGGTTGCATGAGTGCGTGTGGCATGGGCAGCTTGCATGTCTGGAAAGGCACCATCAATGCAGAAAAATATATTCAGGTTCTAGAACAACATATGCTCCCATCCAGACGTCATCTCTTTCAGGGAAGACCCTGCATTTTTCAACAAGATAATGCCAGACCACATTCTGCATCAATCACAACATCATGGCTGCGTAGGAGAAGGATCCGGGTACTGAAATGGCCAGTCTGCAGTCCAGATCTTTCACCTATAGAGAACATTTGGCACATCATAAAGAGGAAGGTGCAACAAAGAAGGCCCAAGACGATTGAACAGTTAGAGGCCTGTATTAGACAAGAATGGGAGAGCATTCCTATTTCTAAACTTGAGAAACTGGTCTCCTTGGTCCCCAGACGTCTGTTGAGTGTTGTAAGAAGAATGGGAGATGCCACACAGTGGTGAAAATGGCCTTGTCCCAACTTTTTGGGATTTGTTGACACCATGAAATTCTGATTCAACATATTTTTCCCTTAAAAAGGTACATTTTCTCAGTTTAAACTTTTGTTCCGTGATTTATGTTCTATTCTGAATAAAATATTAGAAGTTGGCACCTCCACATCATTGCATTCAGTTTTTATTCACAATTTGTATAGTGTCCCAACTTTTTTGGAATCCGGTTTGTATTTGAATGCCAGCCAGAAGTTTTTACATTAAAACCTATAAATCTAGAAAAAATAAAAATAAACCAGTGCAAAGACTTGTCAGAAAGGAAAGATAATCAGGGAGATTTATCAAAACTGGTGCAAAGGGAAATTGGCTTAATGAACCATAGCAATTCAGATTCCATCTTTCATATTTCAGAACCTGTCTGGAAAATGGAAGGATCAATCCGATTGGCTGCTAGGGACAACTAAGTTAACTTTCCTTCGCACCAGTTTTGATAACAATTCTCAACTGGTACATCCATACAGGGCATAAAACCCTCCTGACATTATGAAGCGGAATTGCTGCAGATGTCAAGCTCTTCATTGCAAAGTGTGAGATCTGCAGTGGAAATATACAGCATAAATGGACATGCCGCTGATCTACAATCCACTCCATGGATCAATTTATGATGGAGATTTTTATCTGTAGATCAGATTTCTTGAAATCTCATGCACTTTGGAGAGGGAGGTCACTGGTGAACATAGGGTGTAAAGATTGCATTAACTTAAATTAAACTATTAGTATTTCAGTAAGGATTTTTTATTTATTTTTTGCTAGCAATACTAGGGTTAACATTAATGCTGCCCCTTTAAGAGACTTTTCCTTATACATTACTAATCTCTGGCCTCTTTGTGCATCATTTTAGCAAATTTGACTCGCTGAAAGAGGATACTGGGCTCATACAAGCCTGCACAATGGAGGCAGGGAGGAATTCTGTGCAGTCAATGAATATGAAACAGTTAAGCCTGATTCAGATGTTACAGCACAATGCCCTTTTCATGAAAGGAGCAATATGTCTGGGGAAGAAAGTCGTGGCACTGCCAGCAAGGATAAATATAGTACCATACCATAAGAGCCCAACAAAATTGCCTGTTTTTTTTCCCCTTCTTCCCAGCGTAGTAAATTCCCCAGTACTGGAGTGGTTGGTAGGTCACAGAACCGCTCATGCAGGGAAGGTAGGTCACAACACACGGTTGGATAATCTCACTGTGGGAGAATAAGCCTCTGGCCCAGCCAGTAATAAACACTTCACAGCAAGGAAAAGATAATATACACATCTCAGAGATGAAAGGGGGGCTCTGCTTGTACACGTGAGGCCACACACTGATTTCTAAAGCACCCGATAGTTCACAATATTACTGTCAATGATACATTTGACTATGGCTGAGCTCAAGATCAAAGGCATGCTGCTTTACATTCCTAGAATGAGCGACTGCTCACACCAGCTACTTTACCGCCATCAGTTCGCTACTAGAAATAGTCAGTTCTAAAGCAAGGGTGCAATTTTTGGTTTAAGGCCACAGGCGTACATAGTGTATTGCAGTGCCAGGTGAGTACATGCGATTCATGTACACTGTGCGGATATTTTCTGCATGGCAACTAACCTGTGGTGTGGAGTTTTTAATGCAAAGGGTGGGATCTAGGACAAATCCGCATCAAAATCAGTGGAGTTCATATTCTAGCAGGCTAGATGCATAGATGCAGACTGTCGACCGGACAAAACCCACCGCATGCAGAGGTATTTGTGCGGCCGAAACCTGGCATTTATGCTGGAAAGCGGCCGGATCACCACCGAAACCTATTATAAGCAATAGGGATATGGCAGTACATGGGCGTGTCTGGCAATGCTGAAAGGGTAAGCTCCAGAGGCCTGATCCTCTGTCGGATCAGTCTACTGTATTCACGATGCAACTGTGAATGCGGCCTTAAAGAGGGCCTTTCATCAGTTTAGCCCTACTCTAATTATGGTCTTACCTCATAGGGGAGCGCCCACTGATGCCATGGCACTTTTTTTTCAGTTAAGTGTGACAACCTTATGCAAGTGTGAATAAAACAGAAAAAAATAAAAATAACACAAAAGGGGTCACAATGAGTCCTTAAGAGCAACACTTAAGAGTGGGGTACTGAGTGAGGCAGATTACAGGTATCCACCAGGCAGAGCTGGGTTTATGAAGGTACAGCAATACTGCTGCCCCAAGGTTTGAAAAAAAGGCAAGTACAAATGTAGCCCAGTGAGTTTGAATGGCTTAATGTGTTAACACTACAAAAACCGATATGAGTAATACAACATATTGCGTTAAAGTGACCATCGTGCTGCAGCAGGTGTCAAAATACCGCTGACTACATCTGTATGAGATACAGCTAATTTCTCAGACGCTGTAATGTTCCAGAACAATTGCAGTCGCAAAGAAACCTCTGCCACATGTCTCTGCCTCCCCAACAGGAAGCTGCAGGTGAGCAACCAATCATCTGCTGCTCCAACTTCTGCTAAAGTAGTCTTCAGGCTGTTCTGAGCTTCTTTGGAAAAATTATAGCAGCAGATGCATGGTCTTCAGTCTCAGTGGACAGGCTGTTGACTAAATTTATTAAAGCGTCATGGTAGGTCCAGCCACAAAATTTTTTGGGACGGTGAAGGTCATTCACAACTTGAACATACTTTCTAAGAAAGATCTTTCGTTCAAGAACTTTCTTTCAACAAAAGATCTTTCATCTGACTATTGGACGAAAATATTAAACACGGCCAAATTCTTTTCAAACAATGATGGTCTATCATCGGTCGGCTAAGGCGATTGCTCGTTGTTAAAGTTCAGATGAGTGTAAAACAATATAATAAGGAATATTGACTTTACCGTTTCTCTGCTGATCCCAGTCCGATGCTTACCAGGTCCTCGCTGTTCTCCACTTCCTGGTGCTATCGTGACACATAGGAAATGCCTGGAAAGCCTCGCTCAGCCAATCATTAGTATAGATGGGTCACCGCTGTGGCCAGTGACTCTCTGAACAAACATTTTCCACATGTCAAAAGGGATCAAGAAGGAGAAACCAGTGAGCGGGTGTCTGAATGGCAGTGAGGGGCGAGTATCCCTTGTTTTATTACCTGTCGATCTTAGTCGTTTTGTTTTATATTTAAATATTAAGAGGTGGACAACCCCTTTAAGAGCTTACGCATCTTATTAATTTGAAGTAACTTTGGCCTGTCTGTGTGCCACAAGATGAAGTCTACACCAGCTATAAACTGGCACAGATTTCAGCTATATTTTATGCCAATTTTCAGTCACACATTTTTTGAAAAGTGGTGCAAGAAGCAGAAAATCACACATTTTAGCACCAAATAGAGCTTACTAGTGTACTTTTTTAAGCCAGAAAACGGGTTCACAGGTCATGATAAAATTACCCTCAAAGAGTTTTCTCTCTAGCAGCATCTAATATAAATTACAGGAATGAACCACACTTCAATACCTGATATCCTGAAAATTACTACAAACCCAAGAAAAAAGTCAGTCTGGCATCAACTTTGAGAATAATTTGTTGAGACCAGCATATTTTAGATGGCTGTAAAACTGACCAATTTAGTGAAAAATGACCATTTAAATCAATTGCTTGTAAAATTTTAGCGTAGTTCAAATCTAGCAAATAGAAGCTGAAGGTTGCTCCCATATTCTATATTTGCTGGGATCTTATTCAAGCATCTGAAACAAATCATACTGTATTTTACCAGAAAACCATTTTCCCACAGGCCTAATCGTGTTTATATCCATGCTTGCTTATGTTTCCAAATGAAGTTTAACTTTGGGAAGCTGGCTAACCTCCCTTGTGGGATAAATCCTCTGTAAATAGAGAGGAATGCTAGCTTTACAGGAACCTAAGCAAACAGTCGGCACACCCCTTTTCAATTGCAGGGAAGTAAAATCCAGGCTGTCCAAATGAAAACCGAGCGAAAAAGCAAAAATGTCTTCAGCGTGGCTAAGCACTCCCTGAATCTTAGAGACGCTGCAGCCCTTTCTCTAACCCCACTTGACCAGATGATTTACACTCCACCAAGCAGACATTTTGCCTGGTTTCAGCTGACGGCGAGATTTTCCGTAATCTTTCATGGGACGTCCACTGGATTTAGTTAATATTCAGCAGCAGGAGCATAAATGTATTTTTCATAACTCAAGAGATCAGAAAGTTTCTGGTTCTTAAATGGAGTATAGATATAAAAGGAATTCTGTTAGACAATTATCATTTGTATTAAGTTGGAATTAGAACTATATTACATATACCGTTAATGGAAGAGCTGGGTGACTATTTATTTTAGGGTCTGTTCACATTACAGTTGTCGATTTTCGTGCGACATCCCAATGCTTTGCAAAGTACCAGAAATGTAGATGATAATAAGATGTTAAGCAAAATTCTATATTTCTTTTTTCTGTAGACTGAACACTCACATATATGACTTTTTATATTTATGCCAATTACCTACTTGGAGCACCAGGGGGCTGACCGTAGCGCTAGGAGCACCGCTAGTACTATGTCCCTGTGCTCTATTAATTTGCCTCTCCCCTGTGATTCACAAGGCTAGACATCTCATCTAGCACAGTGCTCTCGTGCCAGCACTGGCTCAGTGACTCAGGCCTTAGATCTGACAAGAGCTGTTGATGGTGGTGACCTGAAACCTTCCGATACAATACATCTGTCAACATCTGCTGTAGGAATTACTAGCTATTCTCCATTCATAACGAGATTTTAGACTGGGAGATTGCCTATAATGTAACTCCTCAAAAATATTCACAATAATTTATTGGCTTGAGAAGTATTTAGAAAGCTTCCCAACCACCAAGGTAATCAACACTTTCATTTAGTACATTGGGAAATGCAGGAACACATCGGCAGCTAGGTGTTGCAACATTGCATACTAAGCAATCGCAGAACTTCTGCCAAATAACTTGTCTCCTAAAACAAGCCCCCGGCTAATCTCTACAGACCTTTACTTCATCTCCATGTTTTCTAAGTGAACTTACAAAGGAGCCGTCATGAAGTTGCCCAACAACATTGCCTAGTTTGTGGCTGTGGGCTGTCTTTAGTCACTTGCGTAGAGGAAAAGATGAGGAAAATGTGAGAAAGAAAAAAAATCGCCCTACTTTCAATGTAACCAACTGAATAAAGCCAAAAAAGCTTTTAATTTCAGGATACAGAATAAAACAGTATAGAAAAAGTACACAACATTGCTCAGTAATGGAAGTCTCATGACAATTTCTCATAACATAGCCAATAGGTGGCGTAACAATGTTGAGTTCTAGGAAAAATAATCTTCAAGCACAATTAAAGAGGTTGTTCAAGTGTTATGTTTTGTTTTTTTATTGCCCCTCCTCCCCTCAGCAAGTAGTACCTGTGGAGAATGAGCTCACCTACTCCTGGTCAATGGGTTCTGGCTCCTGGGCTCTCTTAACTGGTCTTCCAGTCCCAGTCTGTCACTTTTCACATGGTCGGGGTCAAGTGCGCCATTGCAGCCAATGAGTGCTCTCATCAGTGATATGTTCTCAATGCTAGGTCACATGCTGGTTGAGGAAACGTCACCGCTGAGGACAGTCACTGGCTGCTGCAGAGCATGTGAGCACATTGTGCAGACGTTGACAGTCGGGGACCAGAAGCCAGTAAAGACAAACATGAAGACCAGATGATAGGAATGGATTTCTCCACAGGTACCCCCCTGGGTGGGGGGCAAAGTTTAAAAGAAAATGGATAAAAAGGCAGAACTGTCCTCAGACTATAGTGCTTTGTTTAAGGGGAGAATAGTATGGGCAAAGCTTCAATCTTTCTATCCCATCAGTAAACCAGAATATTAACGCTTGGTATTGTTTCTAGACATGAGTGAAACGATTCTAGAGTCAAAAGAGAATTCAAGAGAGAGCACAAAAACTTTTGATTCAGGTAGAATTAATTCAGGTCCAAATCAAATGAGACTCCTGATTCGGCTGAATAGGACCCAAATCGAATTTCCAACAATTTGCTCCTCAATAAATGTTTCTTATACTTGGGCTACAGCAATCTGGCAGGCTGTTCCAGCAGAGAACAGCCTGATAAAGTTCTCTGACCAGGCATAGCTGGATAGTGCCACCTGTCCACTAGACCCCATAGACTATAATGGAATCCACAAAGAATCCAGCCACTCTCTGGCATAAACGAAAATCGCTGCACTCAGTTTTTGTTCGGCAAAATCCCTGCATTTATGACAGGGAGAGGCCGAATCTCAGCCAGTTTCCACTATAATCAATGGGCTATGGTACTTAACAGCTCTGGCTAGGTCTCTGCTGGAACAGCCTGCCGGATTACTTTAGTGCATATGTGAATCTTGCCTTCCAGAGATACTGGTTGTCATTTTTGAATTATCTGACCAGCAACTAGTGGTAGAACAAGAGCAAGACAAAGCTGAGAAGAGGTCAGATTGCTGCCAGTTTATGAGAAGAAACCAACAAAAAACGGGGCAATCAATATGCCTGCTCTTCGTGCTGTCACTTTTGCATTAATATGTACACATATATATAATAAACCTCAGCAGAAAAGTCTAATTTCTGGTACAATTTTGGAAGGTTTTTTTTTAGGGACTTTTAGATATTGATGACCTATCCTCTGGAGGTGTCATCAATATCATATTGGTAGGGATGCAACAGTTCTGGGCAGCTGCTGGTGCTGTAAACTACGCAGTGGATGGAGGCAGAAGCACAAAGCTCCATCCGCTGTGGGTACTGCAGCCCAGCTCACATTCAAGTGAATGGTCATTTGGAAGGTAACTTTTTTTTTTTTTGTCTGCAACCAGTGAAACACATCTGTCTGCACAGGAGCTGTAGACAGAAAACAGTGCCATTTTTTCTTTTTAAGTTAACTATTAGTTGATTCATTCCGTTATTTAGATGTCTTTGGAGCTAAGAAACTGCTGTTAAGAGGTATGCTGCCTTAAAATTTGGTATTTTTTGCCATTCTAGAGTATTCAACTTATTACCTACAAACCAGCACTAAACACCCAGAAATGAATCCACAATGTACTAAAAGTGAATTTTTTTTTAATTTTTTTACTATATAGGCATTCAGCTTAAAGGGATTCTGTCACCAAGTTTTAGGCTATAGAGATACGGACATGCAAGGCTAGATCGCCGCTAGCATGTTCGCAATATACTATAGGGCTGTGTGCCGTTATCTTTAAAAAAAAAAAGGATTTTAGAGATATGTAAATTAGTCTTGTAAGGTGCCCAAGGGGCTGTACGAACCTACCTGGAGCCCAGCCACGCCCGCCTGTGAAGGAGCCCAGCACCGCCTATGTCCTCCGAATCTCCTACTTTCGTTAGATTGCCGTAATCTCGCGGAGGAGATTCGGAGGACACAGGTGGTGCTGGGTTCCTTCACAGGCGGGCGTGGCTGGGCACCAGGTAGATTCGTACAGCCCCTTGGGCACCTTACAAGACTAAATTTACATATCTCTAAAATCCTTTTTTAAAGATAATAACAGCACACAGCCCTATAGGACAGGTATATTGCGGACATGCTAGCGGCGATCTAGCCGTGCATGTCCGTATCTCTATAGCCTAAAACTTGGGGACAGAATCCCTTTAAGTCAACTACATAATGGGTAACAAAATGGGAAGCAATAAAATGTGCCGTCTTAGCAGGGGTGATATTATCCTGCGATAAGGATAAACAAGAACCTGAATTTGTTACGCAGAACAGTTCTTTCGAGCAGGACAAAGCTGCATTCGCCCTGCCGTCTGATGGCGAGTGACAGCTCTCAGCATGCTCCTGGCCGCTCAGCATTCCCAACAGCCAAAAGGCAGACCAATATCACAGGTCTAGTGACATGCAGCAGATATGAGAGAATCCAAATGATTCCAAGCATTTTTTTAGATAATCGTCCAGCGCAGATTTAGAAAATGTCCAGTGAAATATTTTTCATAATTGGTGTATAATAAAAAAAATATATAAAAAATATACAGTACGAATACTGTATACCATACTGTAAAAAGCAAATGGCTGTTCTCCGCGTTACTAGAGCCATCATCTACTACTATAGTTGTTATACGGCGGTGTGCATTAGCCCCAAGGACAATCTGAAATAGGGCCCTCCAGGTGACAACACAAACATATGCTAACCCGCTCGGAGGATATTGTGAGCTCATTTAACAACTTGGGGACACAATTATAAAGCAAGGAAAAGGTGGGAGAAATCACACCGCCGAGAGTTACTCTAAAAGGCTGTGAACGGCATTTGCTTCACATTTCCTTTCTGGAATCCTAAAACAGACGGCATATTCCCACTGACCCCAGTAAGAAGTCTCCTTCCAAGTTGTGCTCTTGCCAGTGCTTTAATTAACTCGTAATCACTTGGCACCAGTGCGCCCACCTTCCCTTATTAAACCTAATGATGTATTTGAAAATTCTGCTAACAACAACCCACTGCTCGCTTCATGTTATCCGTAAAATACGTCATTACCCCCGTCACTACTGAGGCATATTTAGCCATATTAGTGATTAAAGCTAAATTCCGAAATGTGATTATCTTGTCTAATTAAGCAATGAAAGTGCCCACAGAGGCCGCTGCCCAATTAAGAGCTGCCAGTCTGGTTCAATAACATTGTGGGCATTCGGCTGTCAACCACAGATGTGCCCGGTTTGCAATGCATGGCCAGGCAGAGGAGAGGCACAAATGTTTGGCCTCATTTTTTGCTTTCGTAAAAGCATAAGAAGATTGGAAATGAGTGTGCAAGGTCACACCATGAAGGATATGTGGTATATCCATCAGCCCAGGTGTAAATAGCCTGCTGTATATAACTCCAGCGTGTAAAACTACTAAAAGCTGAGATATTTACTGCTCCTGCAGCAGAATAGTCAATTTCCCTTCTACATCTAACCAGGTGTTGTCCTAACTCTTCCCTTTTGAAGAACTGTGTGGACCTTATACTGAAGAAACTACGCAGGGCTCAGGTACATCTGCACCAAAACTAAACGTTTGCACTAACCGGCACCATGATTTGGGCTGCATTACACTAAAACCATCACTGGCTCTATGTAGTCAGTTCTTATCTGCCCTGTCACTCAAATAGAGCACTTATCAAGCTTTGCTAGAACTAGGGTTATCAAGTGTTGTGTGCACACGACCATAGGCTGGATGGTATGATGTCTGTTTTAGGAACAATTTACTGTTATGTCGAGCATACATGTTTAGCTGTCAGCCAACTATACCAACATTTCCCATCATAAAGAATAGAATAAAATGTCGGGGAAGCAAGATGTTCTGCGGTTCTCCGGATCCGGCATTAACTATAATGGGGTCCAGCAGAAGTCAGCGAATATGCCGAGAATCAGATGGGGGAAAAACGCTGCATTGTCTGCTTGACATGACAGCCGGGGCACCAGGCCGCAGGTGGTAAAGAAATCTAATATACATTAAACAAATAAACAACAAAAAAATTGCTTAACTAATGCAAATTGTTATTCTTCTTCTTTATAAATATGATTGCCCCTAGAACTCAGCTTAAAATGCGCCAAAATCTGGTACAATTTGCTGTATTTAGGTTTTATTATTCTAATGCGAAAAATAATCATGAAAATTCACCATGCCTAGTCTTCAAGTGAGTGTGGTTTAGCAGAAAAGGAGTGCCCTACAATGCTGCTATCTGTACCAAAATTGCACCAGAATTTTGGCACAAAGTAACCTATCCAATAGGTGGTGTACAGTGCCTAATCCTGCACCAGATGTGTCACTCATTGGGAGCCACTGTGAGAAATGTGGTGCATATTTAAAGCCAGTTTAGTATAAATTTAAGCTGACTTCATTTGAGATTGGAAAATGGGGAGAATGAGTAATCCTAAGAATGCAGTATAGCAATACAGCTGCTGAACTGAATGGGGTCCCAGCCCGAGGTTTAAAGGCTACTTACACCTTTAGGGGAAATTTTTATTTAGTGCGTTGTACTCATTATGAGATTTAAAAAAAAAAATTTGATTGGTCTTTTCTTAAAAATATGGAGCCCTTTTCTCTGTACAGAGCTGAGATGCTCCACTAACAGAATCTGAATTTTCTCTCTCTTCCGTCAGGCAGGGAGCTAACGGGCTCTGCTCTTGACCTTATAAACACTTATTAAAGATCAATCCTTATCATACTAATAAGAATGTAGCTTAAATAAGTGTTAATGACCTCTTAGTACGGGCTCGTTCACATGGCCGTTGCCCCTCCGTTGACTTATTGCTAACCGCATACGAAGGGTCCACACGAATGGGTCGGCAAATGCGGCAAATCCGTAGTCTACGTACTACGGAGTGCTTCCTGGGGTTCCATTCCATGCTTCCGCATCGCAAAAAGATAGAACTTGCTCTATTTTTTTGCGGAATGTACGGATCGCGGTGGGTCCACAGCACGGCCCGTAGCCCTTACGTTTGTGTGAACAAGCCCTAATTTAGAGATAAGGGTTATCAGATGACTAGCACAAAGTGAAAGTAGGATGCACACAGCTACTGTAGAAAACAGTTAACCATTTGTGACAGAACGGCTCAATATTTTTAATAAAGACCAATTGAAAAAAAATGTTTAGCCCCAAAAGAGTAAAATGCACTCATGAAGAAATTGCCCCCAAAGGTGTTCATAGCCTTTAAGTTGCCATGACTGCAACCCCAAAATGGCAAAAAATGTAACTTGCAATTAGCGCTGCGGCCCCATTCAGTTTGACGGCTACACAGCAATTTTTAAATAGGTGTTGCAGCAAAATAGCAGTGTAGCCTCATTCTTAGGCCCCTTTTACACGGGCGAGAATTCCACGTGGGTGCAATGCATGAGGTGAACACATTGCACCCGCACTGATCCGGACCCATTTCACTTCAACGGGGCTGTGCAGATGAACAGTGATTTTCATGCATCACTTGTGTGTTGCGTGAAAATCGCAGCATGTTTTATATTCTGTGTTTTTCACGCAACGCAGGCCCCAAAGAAATTAATTGGGCTGTGTGAAAATCACAAGCAAGTGCGGATGCAATGCGATTTTCACACATGGTTGCTAGAAGATTATGTTAGTAAATTGATAAAAGTCAATTTACTGTATTATTTTCCCTTATAACATGGTTATAAAGGGCAGATAATAGCATTCTTAATACAGAATGTAAACTAAAATGTTGCTTGAGGCGTTAAAAAAATAAATAAAAAAAATACTCACTTACTTGTTTGCGCAGCCGGAATAGTCTTCTTCCTTCATCTTTCAGGACCTGCAAAAGGACCTTTGATGATGTAATCACGCTCACCACGTGGTTAGAGCGGTGATGTCAGCGCACGGCCTGCTGAATGAAGATAGAAGGATCTTCTATCTTCATTTAGCATGACCTGTGCGGACCTCTCCACGCTCACCACTTGGTGAGCACGATCACGTCAAAAGGTCCTTTTGGAGGTCCTGAAAGATGAAGAAAGAAGATGATGCCGGCTGCGTGAACAAGTGGATGGGGCAAGTTAATTATTATTATATTTTTTTTAACTCCTCAAGCAATATTGTAGTAAGAATTCTGTATTAAGAATGCTATTATTTTTCTTTATAACCATATTATAAAGGGAAAATAATAAAATGAATAGAACACCTAACCCAAACCCGTGCAAAGTGTGTGCAAAACGCATTGCACTCGCGCGGAAAAAACTGAACATCGGAAAGCAATCGCAGTCAAAACTGACTGCAATTGCGTGCCTACTTGTGTGGTTTTCCTGCAATGCACACTCGACGCATCCAGAGCAAATCCGGAACGCCTGTGTGAAAGAGGCCTTAATCAGACTACTTTCCATGCAGCTTCAGTCTATTTTTCGATGTCTGCTGAGTCCAACCAGGTTTTGACTAATTTCTAATTTAGTTGACAGACCAGCATTAGAAATGTGCTCCAAATATTTGAAAAATCTGGATCTCCATTTCCTTGCACGCTACATTAGCATAGTAGCCCATCTGCTGTCTTAGTCATGCTCCGTACTGTACAAAGGAATGCTCCAAGCAGCGGGGTACACAGCAAGATAGCACAGATGACCTTTTCTTTACCCATGCACTTGTATGGGCAATGATACCATATTATGTGATGTGTGGTTATTACTTGAGACAGACAGTAAATGTTAATCATTAAACGTCACACAACTTTCTGGAGAGAAAATCTCAGCATTTCTCAAGCTATAGTGAAGTTAAAGGGGTTCTGCAGAGGATAGATCATCAGCATCTGATTAGTGGGGGTCCGACACCATGGACTCCTGCCAAATCAGCTGTTTGAGAAGGCAGCGGCACTCCAGGAGTGCCGCGGCCTTCTCACCGTTTACTGCAGGCCCAATGACGTCACGACTAGTATAAACTGGCCTGGGCGCGGCTAAGCTCCATTCAAGTGAACAGAGTTTAGCCGCACCGGGGGTCCCGGGTGTTGGATCCCCGAGTGGTACCTAGGAAGCGAAGCAGAGTTTGGTTCCAAGTTTTTCACTGTAATAATCAATTACCAAAGTTACTCGATGAAGTCACGCGTGGACTTCGCCTCATGGGAGCCCATACATTCTAATGCTGTAAGGAGAAGGATCTCCGTACAGCATTATAACAATTATTTTTAGCAAAGCGACTTTGGATGTAGCATCCGAAGTTGCTTTGCTGATCTCTACTCAGAAATACAGTCACTGGCTTCACTACAGTTTACATCATGTACCTTTCCAACAAATAAGAGAATAACATTTTTGGAGGAGTGCTTCTTTAAAAGGAGCAATACATGTAAGAGCTGTGATTTCCAGTAATTAAAGGGGGCTATCTAATGAGTAATTTATAAAATGAAAATCAGACATCATATAGTACATGACAATTTCTTTCAAAAAAAGCTAAGTCCAGCCCAATACCTCACATGGATCCAGATATATCCCTATTCATTGCTACAGTTGCTCTGCTAGATTTATATCAAGCTGGCGAGCTCAAGGGAGTGTCCTTTCTGCTGCAGCTCTCTCCCTATTACAGCTCAACAGGCAGTTGAAGGATAAAGCTGAGCATGTGCTGCCATCTCAGTGAGTAGGACAAAGAAATAAAAAACAAACCAACAGCAGGTGGCGCTATACAGATACATTATATGGAATAACTCTATACTATAGTTTAGCTATACTAACTTTTTAATTACATGCAATTACAAAAGTGTTCAGATCCAGGTGCTGGTTTGAAAAGCTGTAGAATATTTTTCATGGGACAAACCCTTTAAAACGTGGGACTAGATATACTTATGTTTTTTTATTACAGGGCTGTGGAGTCGGTAGATAAATGGTCCGACTCCGACGCCTCTGTTTTTGGTACTTCCGACTCAGGCTCCTTTGTATTTAGTATGCGAATGTCAAGCTGCTGCATTCGCCTTTGTGTGCTGATCTTCTGCTGAAGATCGGGCAGTGGGAGGATTCAGGAAGGGGCATTTATTGTAAAACATGATTTCCCTAGTAGAATCCCATAGTCATGTTTAAAGTTTAAGTTAACAATCGAGTTTACAAGTTTTTATAGCCTTAGCTGAATGACAGCAGTTTTTCAAATGGTTTACAGCTTCAGTCTTGAACTATTAACTATCCGTTCCCTTCACTTATACAAGTGTCTCTAGCCCTGCAAAAAACTTATTTACTTAATCAGTTATCAGCGAGGGGCTAGGTTAACCATGGGCGTTGCGTTCCCTGTAACAGCGGAACACAACACAATGGAAAGTATAAGTATTGCCGCTCCTTAACTGTGCGTTGCGTGCCATATAGTGAAGCATATGAAAAGCATGCTTCTTCATGGTCACTTAACGCGTTCGTTTTGCGGTAACGTGGCGCACTGCATGCATTGGCCTTTATTCTTACAGTAGAGAAGTACCGTATTTTTCGCAAAAGTAGGGGAAAAAATAGCAGTGCGTCTTATGGGGCGAATGCTACGACCGTCCGGTGAATAGGCTGAGAGGGAGGAGGGGCTGGGGGCCGACATCTGTTTCTGTAATGGCAGCGGGGCCCGGTGCAGTCACTGTATTCTACTACAACGGGCCCCGCTCACTGTAGTATAATCATATCAAACTTGTGGGTATTGTTAAAGTATTCCAATCATCTTAAAAACTTCTTGGCAGTCACGAGGCCGGGCGGGCGCTCGTAGCGTAGCTCACTACGTCACGCGCCTGCTCCGCCCACTTTATGAATGAAGCAGGCACCGGGCCCCGCTGCCATTACAGAAACAGATGCCGGCCCCCATTCACTATACAGGGACACTGTTACAGGGGGGGGGGGGGGAGATCTGTGGATGACACATAAGATAAGATGCTATTTATGTGTCATCCACAGATGCCCCCATAACAGTGCCACCCACCCACAGACCACCATTAGTTCAAAACCCACCAAAAGCACACCTTTTTGTTCAAAATATTTTTTTTCTTATTTTCCTCCATAAAAATAGGTGCGTCTTATAGGGCGAAAAATATGGTAATTAATTATAACTTTTTGTGAATTGAGACATTTAAACTTTTTTAAAATTTTTATTCTAATTTAAATCCTGTAGGAGTCTGTTTATTTTTTGCCCACTCCACCTCCAGGTACCCAAAATTGCCTCCGACTCAGACTCCTCGACTCCGACGCCACAGCCCTGTTTTATTATCCATCATTTTGAACATTTATGGAGGAAAATTGTCCATGGCTAAAACGCTCTTCAATATAGAGGTGCCATGTGCACAAATACTCAAGCTATAAAAAGTAGTGTATGATATATAAACCTGACAAATAAGTAGACATTGCTGGGATGAATCTGCTCTGTCAGTGAAAATGCATAATGCATTATGGAAGATACACACAAGCTCCTGCATCTGCGACATTCAAGCAACATCTGCACAAGAAGAGCCAAGGATCAGTCATGTGGGAAGAACGCCATCTGAGGTCTGTGGAGGCTGGGGTACACTGCGCAAAATGCAACTTTAGCAAAAACTGGAATCTGCTAAACCAAGTGGAAAAGGGATGGTGGATACATGCGGATTTGCCTCATGTGTTCTTAAAGGGGTTCTCCAGGAATAAAAAAAAAAAAAATGGAAACTTAACGGTAAATATTATTTTATAATAATATATTCCCAAATACCTTACATTAGTTTTAATGGCTTGTTTTGTCTAGGGAGCAATCATTAGGAGAAATAAAATGGCCACATTCCTGTCAGTACACACAAAACCTGTCCTAATCACACAGGAGGAAAAGTTACTTCACCACAATGAGCCATAGTGCTGCCTCATCCTCCTCTCTGCTCTGCTTGTCAGGAACCATGGTCCTGAATACAGGTGAATCTCTGTGGTAATGGAGAAGATGAGGAGACATGAGAGGAGGGGGAGGTGTGGGTAATGAGCAGCAGCACTTGTTTACAGTCTCCATTACCACAGAAACATTACCGCAGCCTGTCCTGTCCGTCCTCTCTGTACTTCATGTCTCCTCATGAACTAAATTCCTCAAAGATTCAGCTAAAGGTCTTATCTGTATTCAGGATCATAATCCCTGACAAGTAGAGAGGAGGAGGCAGCTCATTACCCCAGTGCTGTAAAGTACCTTGTCCTCATGTATGATCAGGACAGGTTTTGTGTGAACTGATGGGACAGCGGCCATTTTGTTTCTCCCAATGATTGCTCCCCAGACAAAAACGAACCATTATAAGTAATGAAAGGCATTTGAGAATATATTTATAATAAAGTAACATTTAAGTATTTTCATTTTCTTAATTGCCGGTGAACACCCTTAACAGGCTTAGGGAGCATTCTTTGTACTGCTTCATCTACTTACCACATGTAGAAATAAAAATACATATCTTTACTCCCATTGAAGTCAGGGGAAAACAGTGTCACATTTTAGCTACCGCAACCAAATGTCATGTAGTAAGGGCTCATGCGCACAAATATATTTTTTTTTACGTGGTCGTTCTGTTTTTTTTCCCGTATGCGAAACTATTCCATTCAATGGGTCCGCGCAAAAAAAAAAAAAAAAACTGATGTTACTCTGTGTGCATTCCGTTTCCATATGTCCATATTTCCATTCCGCAAAAAAAAAAAAAAAAAATATAGAACATATCCTATCATTGTCAGCATTACAGACAAGGATAGTACTGTTCTATGGATGGCCAGCTTTTCCGTTCCGCAAAATACAGAATGCAAATGGATGTCACCCGTATTTTTTGTGGATCAATTTTTTAAGGACCGCAAAAAATATATACGTCGTGTGCATCAGCCCTAATGTATAGGATGGTATAGCTGCAGTCCCACAACATGGTTAAAAAACACCAAGGGGATGTCTATGTGTATTCAATGGGGAGAGGGGAGAAAGCCACTGCCGGATTCTTCTCTACCCTGACAAAATCCGCTGCAGGAAAGACACAGACTGTCAGTCGAACACGCAGTTCTCGGTGGATTCAGCTGAAAATACAATAATGTGTATGGGGCCTTTAGTTCAAGGTTTTCAAACCATACCATAACCAGTTATGCTGCTGATCTGAAAGGTGTGTCCCTCATCAACTGTAAGGCCCCTTTCACACGGGCGTCATGGATTTGGGCCGGATAAGATGCGGGTGCGCTGCGGGAAAATGCGCAATTTTTCAAAACACTAATGCGTTTTGCACGCGTGTGAGAAAAATCGCCATGTTTGGTACCCAAAGGTGTTGTGTAGATTTTATTATTTTCCCTTATAACATGGTCATAAGGGAAAGTAATAGCATTCTTATTACAGAATGCTTAGTAAAATAGGGATGGAGGGGTAAAAAAAAAAAATATTATTATTATATATTATATATATATATATATATATATATATAATATAATTTAACTCACCTCATCCACTTGTTCACGCTTCTCTTCTTTCTTCTTTGAGTTAAAGGACCTGTGGTGACGTCACTGCGCTCATTACATGGTCCGTCACATGAGCCATCACCATGGTCTTTTTTCTCCTGGACAGCAAAGAAGAAGACAGAAGAGAAGCCGGGCTGCGCGAACAAGTGGATGAGGCGAGTTAAATTATTTGCAAAAATTTTTTTTAACCCCCTCCAGCCCTATTTTACTTAGCATTCTGCATTAAGAATGCTATTATTTTCCCTTATAACCATGTTATAAAGGGAAAATAATAATGATCGAGTCCCCATCCTGATCATCTCCTAGCAACCATGCGTGAAATTTTTTTAATAAAATCGCACCTCATCTGCACTTTCTTGTGGATTCTTGCATTGTGTGACAAACGCACAATATAGAGCATGCTGCAATTTTCACGCAACACACAAGTGATGCGTGAAAATCACCACTCATGTGCACAGCCCCATAGAAATGAATGGCTCCGGATTCAGTGCGGGTGCAATGCGTTCACCTCACGCTTTGCACCCGCACGGAAATATCGCCCGTGTGAAAGAGGCCTAATGGAAACAAAACCAGCACTTAAAATTCTTGGATGGTATTTTGCATGTTTGGGCGCAATTGGTGCCGCATCAATTAGGCAAAAAAATTTCCAGATGTTGAACGGACACCTATGGGAAATTTTAAACACAAGGTGGCACACTTTTGCGCCAAAAAACTCTAACAATACAAATCAAAAGTGGTAATTTATTTCACCTCATATCAAAAGGCGCACACCACTTAAAATGTGACTTTTAAAATATAAACCTGATTATCCGCCCATTTCTCTCTATTTACCACATTTTAACACCAATGGCACTAAAAAAATGAAGCTTTTTTAAACCAAAATGTGCCACCCCCACCAGACCACACTTGAGACTTTTTAAACATATTTCCGACTTTTGAAGCATATCTGCGCCATTTACACTGGTAAATTGCGACTTATCTCAAATGCGTCCTTTTTTATTACTTTCCTGTCACTTGCTCCCTCGACGAGTCGGTTTTTCTTTTAATAAATTAGACTTTTTGACAAAAAGGTTGCATCTTTATGCCATAAATGTGACTTTTTACACAAAACACCACCACATAAGGCTACTTTCACATTTGCGTTCAGAGCGGATCAGTCTGAGACGGATCCGCTCATATAATGCAGACGATGAATCCGTTCAGAACGGATCCGTCTGCATTATATTGTAAAATAAATTCTAAGTGTGAAAGTAGCTGCAGACGGATCCGTCCAGACTTTACATTGAAAGTCAATGGGGGACGGATCCGTTTGAAAATTGAGCCATATTGTGTCAAATTCAAACAGATCCGCCCCCATTGACTTACATTGTAAGTCTGGATGGATCCGTTTGCCTCCGCACGGCCAAGCGGACACCCGAACGCTGCAAGCAGCATTCAGGTGTCCGCCTGCTGAGCGGAGCGGAGCCCAAACGCTGCCAGACTGATGCATTCTGAGCGGATCCGCATCCACTCAGAATGCATTAGGGCTGAACGGATGCGTTCGGGGCCACTTGTGAGAGCCTTTAAACGGAACTCACAAGCGGAGCCCCGAACGCAAATGTGAAAGTAGCCTTAGCTGGCTGAATTGCCCACAACTATTTGAGACATTTCTCCAGATAAGAGAATGGTAAATGAGGTGTAATATGAACCAATTTAATAGCCCCGCCCACATTGACATGTATAATTCATTTCTGGCATGATGTACTCTTTATGGCGCAAATTTTTAAGAAAACAGTTGATATATTTGGCGCAAATCAAAATGCCATTCACACATTTTATGCCAAAATTCTGATGCAACATGCTTAGTAAATGTGCCCCAAGATGTTTTTTTTACTGGCTTTTTTTTTTTTTCATGGGAACAACCACTTAATCTGGTGTTTTTTCCCTTACTACCTAGTATTTTTTTTCTCACCGACTTCCATTTTCTTTTTATTGCCTCTTCAAAAAGACATATGTGCAATGCGTGTTAATATTTTTTGGAGGCGGTTTTGAGGCACATTTTCCTGCAGGTTTTTCAGCCAAAAGAAAAATTTGAAAGGAATTGGAAATATAAAGGACGGATTTACACTTCTCCTTCCTGCATCCACTTCTGCCTCAAATCCTCCTTATAATGCTGTTTTTTCCCCCTACAGCTCTCCAGAGAAAGTAACATCACGGGGGGAATATAATTTCTTAATAAAATGGCAGGCATGCATATGGGCAAAAACGTCTGAAAAAAACACTACAAAAACAGCTTTTTTTGACCAAAAATAAAGTCATGAACAAAAGTGTGTGTGAAGAAGACCTAAAAGGGATGCACAAATGGATGCATTTTTTTTTTTTTTCTGTTCTTCTGGCGGATCAACCCGGCCTTAGAAAAAAATGTCCGCCTTACTCCAGAAATAGCGCCACTCTTGTCCATGGACATTATCTGTAATAGCAGCTCAGCCCGATTAACTTCAATGGATCTTGGCGACAGACACTGTCCATAGATGAGGATGACACTGTTATTAGAAAAACAGGTCCACTGTCTTCCAGAAACAAACAACCTCTTAAAAAAAAAAAAAAAAAAATGTAATAAAATAAAATGAGACCGCTGAAATAACTGTATAAAGCCAAAAATGTAGAAATGTAGAATATCACATGAGGAACTCTAATGTTCTGTTTTACACCTGAAAAGAGAAACTATAGATGAAATCCACCTTGTCTTATAAAACCAGAAGGCTTACCTGTCGGCACAGCACTGTACATGTGCAGTATTTTTAGAAACGCATATAACATATGGTAACGGCAGGTAAAATATTCAGAAAGGCGCACAGGCATTTCAAGCATGTCCATGCAAGCATGAAATGCTTTGGCACAGGCCCACGAATGGTTCAACCTCGCTTGCACTGCCAGTTGCTTTAGACGAAGGAATGCTACAGTCTCGCTTGGAATATAAACTAGAAAATCGATAGGCAGACAAATGGCATTCAGACAAAAAAACTTTTCATGGGAAATCCATGGCCATGCCACAGGTAACATAATACACGGGACACACATCCCAAGTGTGGATTTGAGCTGTGTTAACAGGAAAAGTATGCAGGAAGGAAATCCAATGAAAATGTATAAAACAGAACCGTTAGCATCTGAGATAGTTATTTGCAAAAGGCGGAACATTAACCCATAGATCAACCTCAATTCTGCTTGAAATACACGTGGAAGAAAATGGCTGTACCAGTCACATGAAAATCCTGTTATAATGCCAATGTATATGTATGTTTATATATAGCACAAAAAAATAAAAAAATAAACACAACACACGCCAAAAATTCCTGAATAGAGGTCACAAAAATTCAAAGTGAATTGAAATACCCTACTACCGACGTAAAGCTGCACCGAAGATTGTGCCTTGTGTTGTGGCTGTAGACATTGACAGATTCAGCTACATTTTTGAACAACCTGCAGCCAATCTAATATCCATACAAAGGGGGAATTCAGTGGTACCAGTGATTTCAGCCACACCAGCCAGACTCATTTTGGTGGGGGGGGTCTCCCGACTTTCCTCCAATGCCAGATATCAAGGGAATGAAGGGTGGGGCATGTTACCCCTCTCGTGGGGTGTGCATTAGTGTTGAGCAAACTTGTTTTCAAGTTCAGCGTACAAGGTTCGGGCTCTCTAAGAAATCCATTATGGATTCCGCTACCACGGACCATAACTTATGGTCCATGGTAGCAGAATCCATAACGGAATTCTTAGGTAACCCGAACCTAGTATGCTGAACTTGAAACTACAAGTTCGCTCAACACTAGTGTGCATGTAATGGGTAGAATCATGAGGTATAGATGTCGGCCATCTAAATTTTATAGGAAAGTTTAGGAACTGCTATTGGAACGTCCTTGCGAACAGAAAAGCTCTGTCGCCACTAACGATTGACTTGACACAATATCTAAACCTTAGATTCTAGGGAAGTACACTTTTGACTCTGGGGGAGAAGGGAGAAAAAAAGTAGAGCAGCAGCCAGAGAGCTCAGAAGAAAAGGAAGAGATACGGATGTACTATCAGTTAGCCAGGGAGTGAGGTTATGGCCACAACTGCATCACGGCTTCCGCTATGAATGGAAGCCATGGCGCTACGCCAGATCCGTCATACAATGGATCTGATATATTACATTTATGGAGTATATGTTTTCCATAATCTTTCTTCCTTTGCTATAAAAGGTTTGTTCCGTGTCCTCAGTTGGGCAGCCCACCTATGTCACTCGGCGGAATTACAAAGTGGTTTAGGAACGGGTCATTGTGAACCACACAGAAGCAAAATATTTTACAAGACAAAGCAGCAAAAAGTAATCATCCTGCCTCACTCATTTTAAAGAGCATCTAATAAAAAAAAAAAAAAGGTCTATGCTCTCGTCAATCAAAACCTAAAAGGTGAAGAAAATAGTTGTGGTTCACTCAGCAGAATAGATTAGGTGGGAGATTGTAGACCGGCGGCAGGAGACAGATCCTATCACCATTTCAGCATTTTAAATTCTTTTGAGGAAACGCATTTCACAGCTTATAAACAACTGATATTCTACGCGCTGCCAAGAGTCCTGACATTGTAGTGAAGTGGCCCTATTGTTTGTTTGCCCTAATTGTAATCATTTTTCCATCCACAATATTATCTCTTACCCAGAACAGCTGCTGCGCTGATTGGCAAAAAAAATAAAAATTATGTGTGAATGTAATGATGATACACGTAAGGGTGGGTTCACATCACGCTTTATGCCTCTGTTTGACGTCTACCTTACAAAAAAAAAAAAAAAGAAGAAGAATACAAAAATTCAGCACACCACATTCTTGTATCTTGTTTGGTAAGAGAAGAAGAAAAAACTGTATTTTGTTTTGCAATGGAACGTTATGGTGAACGGATGCCACTGTATGGCATCAGTCTGAGGCATCCGTTTAACATATACGTTTTTTGTATGCAGTAAAAGTATTGGGAAAAACGTGATGTGAACCCACCCTAAGTGATTACAATATTAGGAGCAAAAAGGATGTGTTTTTTTTTTGGGGGGGGGGGGGATGTACAATTAAAAGAAGGCTCTAGCACCAATTTGGGCTGCCTGTAGCCTGAATACAAGAGGAGATACAGTTGGACAATGGAGCAATGGTAGAAAGTGGCCTGAAATACGTTTTATTTTAAGTTAGGTGGACAGCCGGGTGCACGTGTCACTTACTTTAAGAAGAGATGGCACCTGGAAGCACTATGGGAAGAAGGCAAGCTGGAAGAGGCAGTGTGATGCTCAATGGGAGTAGCTACACATTGGTCATGGCTCCTGTAATAACTTAAAGGGGTAATCCCATCTCAGACAATGGGGGATATGGCTTGGATCTACCCCCATTGTCTAATAGGCGCAGGTCTCGTAAACGCAGCAGAAAACGAAGTCTGGTCCGGTGGTGTTCCTATTGGCCCGCTGAAAATAGATGAGCGGCGCACTAGGGTATTTTAGGAATCCCCATAGAAATTTATGGGAGCGCAAGTGGCCAACAAAAGAAACCCATAACGAAAAAGAAGTCTGCTGACCATGTGTGGAGCACTGGTAACAAGTCTGACACGTCTGTCCTCCTCACCCAGCCACTGTGCAGAAATCCTGAGCTTCTCTCAATGAACATTTTGTTATAGCACACCAGCGACTGTCAAATCCATCAATAACCTGCTTAGTGCTGCACCTTCCAAACCACAGCAGTGAAGCTTTCTGACCTCTTATGTCAGAGGAATCACAGAAACGTGTGTGGGATCCGAAGCAGCACCACGTATGTGCCCATGTGTCTACGCATTCCTAATGGTTATGTTGCATCCTAATGGCCTGGTGAATTAGCCTCACAAAAGGGCATTCTGCTATTCTGAAATTCTACAAGCCTCCCAGCATACCAGCTGAGAAAGGAGCTATTGGATGCTAAGAATAACACAAGACGTCTTCTTGGTGATGGCATACACTGCATTCACATTCAGGCTCCCACAGATCGGGAAGTCTTATACACTGGTGGTAATTTAATAGGCATACAGGAGAGACACACACACACACACACACAATAGGATATTGGTGCTCGGCTTTTACAAGGAAATGTGAGAACCTCCGTCTATATGTGGGTGGGTGATTAAAAAAAAAAAAAAATGGCATGAATGGCAAAATATATACACTGAATAACATACATGATGCATGTATGATGACAGCTGTATTTGCATGAATACACTAGGACAGGGATGGCCAACTCGAGGCTCTCCAGCTGTTGCAAAACTACAACTCCCAGCATGCCCAGAGTACCTACAGCCATCAGCCTACAGCAGGGCATGGTGGGAGTTGTAGTTTTACAACAGCTGGAGAGCCGCAGGTTGGCCATGCCTGCACTAGGCATACACCATGTTCAGTGTTCCCCAGCCACCTAAACGAATATCATCCTCCACTTTACCATAACACAATATGACTTTGTCATGTGTCCCCAAGCCAGACATGACCACAGTAGCAGAGTAGATATCTACAATTGTGATGGGGTTCAGGCAATGTTTTATTACCAAAATGCAACCATACACATTGGTTGGAAATAAAGCTCTACATTTTTCATAATCTGTAAATTTGGGACCTGATGCTTTTCTTTCAACTGTCTTCTAGCTTAAGTGGGTCTTCATGCTGGTCTAGGAGTGATTTGTCTCCCTCGCTATACAAGTGACACTTTGGACACAATATGGCAGCCAAACAGGCAGTTACTTTTTAGTAACCAAGATCGGTACTTGAGCACTGGACAATCTGTGTCAACTCAGAATGTAACAATTGTATCGGGGGTTTAGGGTACATGTGTCTACATGTGGTGTAGGAGAGCAGCAGTTTTGAAATATGCCATAGTCTGGTGTAGCAACACGGTCAACAGAAGAACAGCAGTCAGGAGAGGCGTTCCAGCCAACTAATAGCAAGCACCAGAGGTGGAGCCAATGTGATGCAGATGCAATCCATGCAATTGCTCCCCGATTCAGAGGTATGTGGCTGTATGGTGTCTATATTATCTAGAGTATCCTGAAGACCTGCTGAAGTCATGACAATATCAGAGTCTATCTAAGACCTGACCATAGCCCACACTCTCACCGCTATGTCCTCCTACACTACTGTGCGACTGATGTCAACTTCTGTGGCATCAGGGCCAAACAGACCGAGCACTTGTAACTACACCTGCCAGTCTTCTTCTAGGCTGCAACGTTTAATGGAGCCTGGCTAGTCACAGGTTTGAGGCAATTAAATGGACATTTTCCCAAAAAGGCCCCAAGCTTTCCAGTGTCACTATATATTATAAACAGGGCCAACATTCTAAAAACAGAATTGTCTTGTTGTCCCCACAGAAGCCCTATTCTAGCAGTAAATGCCCCATGTCCCAGCTAAAGCAGTTCTTCACTGTGAAGGTCCTCCCATGCCCCAGATTCTTGGACTACTGAAATGTGATAACAGGTGGAAGAAAAATAAGGAGGTATATGCAGTTGGATTTGGAGGTGTCCAGTGGAATTAGGCTCTACCATACACATAGCATGCAGCTCT